>NW_007249298.1:314801-335007 GCF_000164805.1 Carlito syrichta | reverse complement strand
CTGCTGGGCTCCGGCGATCCTTCCACCTCAGCCTTCCAAGTAGCTGGAACTACAGGCGCACCCTACCGGCTAATTTTTTATTTACTGTAGAGATGAGGTCTCACCAAGTTGCCCAGGTGGGTCTCGAACCCGCGGGCTCAGGCAATCCACTCACCTCAGCCTCCCAAAGGTGCGGGATTACAGGCTGAGCCACCGAGCCCGACTGAAATAAGTATTTTATTGATAGTAAAGAAACATTAAAAGAGCTATCAGTCAGATTTTTTTTTAGAGAACTGAAGGGAAGAGAGATTGCAGAAAGAAATACTGTCATACTTTTGAAAATTACTGTTTTTAGTAATTTAACTTGATTTTCTTTATAATCAATAAAGTAAAGCAATTTATTTTGGTTTTGTGCCGTTTTTGTATGTGTGTGTATGTGTGATACACTTGAGATTCAAGTTCGTTTTTTCTGTCAGAAGCAGTGAATTCATTCATCTCTTTCAGCAACAATGGAAGATGTACCCATTGTGTGCCAGTTACTCTGTGAAACGCTGGCTAACACAGAGTCCCTCAAAGGCAAAACAGAAAATCATAATAAATGATGATAATACATTGTGACAAATGCCACCACAGTGTCTCATACGAGAGTTCATTTTTGTGGCCTCCTGTTCCTGTTACAGGAAATGGAAGCATTTATGGAAGATGTTCTAAAGGGGATTTTCCTTTGGCTCTTCTCCATGTCAGAAGGGGACAGTCTTTGGAAACGTCTCATATTATGGAAAGAAAAAGCTGTTCAAAAAGCAGTGTGTGGAAGCCTCGGGCAGCTATGGGATAGGGAAGTCATTCAGAATTGTTGTTCTGTTGTAATAATTTAAGGAACCCTCAGAAGGTTTTGAAAGCTAGAGAGACATGTGCCATGAATATGAGGCATATTTTTTGGTTTTTATTTTCTCTGGATATTTGTAGAGATGCAACAGGGATAGGTGACTGATGATGTGATGTTAACATGTGTCTGATTTCAAAGGAAAGACCCCTGTGTAATAGCCATATAGTGTCCAGCACTCCTAAACAAGGGTTATCTGTTTGTTCTGGTAGCAGAAGATTTCTTTGCAATCTAAAATTCCATATGCACATGCATTTACACACAGATCTTTGTGGGGTCCCTGTTCCTCAACTGAACGTCATCAAACAGCAGGTTATTTGAAAACGCCTCAGTGTCTAGTCACTGAGTCAGTGTCACTGAATTAAATGGATTCTACTCTACCATACATACACATGTACACACAAACACACACACACACACACACACACACACACATACACACACACACACACACAGTACAGATAAGTTCTTACAGCAACCATTCCTCCACAAGTCTTTGGAGTAGTCTGAGTTCTAAATATTCTGTTCCATTTTCAGACTTTGTTTCAAACCATGTGTCCTGACTTGGCACTTAAACAAACAGATGATCTTCACATGAATATTAAATTTCAGTAGATTTCTCCTAGTACATTCACCATCGTTTGGGTGACATTTATTTGCTGTCCCAATATCCCTAGTGTTCTCTTTATCCTTGGTTGCCCTCACCCTACCTCAGCTCTCGTTATCAGTATCTCCTTGTGAACTCTCTCTCCAGGCCCTGATATTTTCCATCTCGATGTCACCATTTGACCCTGGAGACCAACTGAGAGTAGTGTCAGAGTGGGTAAGGTCAAGAACATGGCGAGACAAGGCACTGGAGGCCATCTCAGATCCACAGCTTGTCTCCAAGTCCTCCCATGAGTAGAAATTGTTAACAGTCGGGACGGTAGAGGTTAGATATCTCATGATCTTAAGTTCTCCACTCTGTGAATCTCGTGGTACAACCTCGAGTAAGTAACTTAACTCCTCTGTGACTCAGATTTCCTCATCTGAAAAAGGGGGATAAAATTTGTACCCACTTCTGCCGGGCTCGGTGGCTCAGCCTGTAATCCTGCGCCTTTGGAGGCTGAGGTGAGTGGATTACCTGAGCCCGCGGGTTCGAGACCCGCCTGGGAAGCGAGACTTCATCTCTACAATAAATCAAAAAATCAGCCGGGTGTGGTAGCTCATGCCTGTAATTCCGGCTACTTGGAAGGCTGAGGCAGAAGGATCGCCAGAGTCCAGTAGGTCGAGGCTGCGGTGGCCGGGAGAGGCCACTGCGCTCCAGTCTGGGCGACAGAGTGAGACTCCAACTCAAAAAAAAAAAAATTGTACCCACTTCATGGCATTGCTGTGAGGATTAGGGTGAGTGAACACATTTAATTAGTTTAATTATTGAAAAATAGAAGGCATTCGTTTTTAATGGTGTTGCTACTATCACTGCTACAATTCATCAGTATTAGTACAAGTGCTCATAAATTTGCAGTGACATGAGACCTCTTAGAAAGTTCCTATGAGCACAGGGAAGGAACAAAGAGCATAAGGAGGTGTCTTGGGGACCAAAGCGCTCCTTTTCCCTTCACACTGAATTTCAGGTTAATGATAATCTAGGATTGCAGGGATTGTTCCAACCTCTCTCTTCTGTTCTAGAGACTGTTCTTTTTTTTTTTCCTTATCTGTTTCTGCTTACATTCCTGGCCCCTAAAATTGCTAGCTGTCACTTTTTACTCTGACTCAGCCAGTAAGCATCTTGAAAACCAACACAGGGAGATCCACAGCCAAGCATCACAACTTTATCTCCCGTCTTTGCTTCTCATTCTTTGCGGCAAATGCTCCTTCCAGTGCAATTGTGGGTCTTTGTTAACACCCTGGTGCTTTTTTTTCCTTCCCTCTATCAATTCTGTAACAAATCATGACACATGTACTAAAATTTAGCCTGGAATTTGAGCTTTGACTTTACCCAAAGAAATTATGTGTTTCTAAATATTGGCCTTTAGTTCTACTAATTGAGTCTAAGTGACATGTTCATATATTTCCTGTCTATTCAGATGACTGGTAACTTGGGTGATTAAGTGTTTTTCAGATTGTTTTATTTTACTTAAACTTTAACCTCCTTCTCTAACCCCTGATTTATTTTTTTCAAGGGATCAGTCAAATTGTGTTTTGCTGTCTAGGAAAAAACAAAGAGTGTCTTATGGTGATTAGATAGAAGCCAACTGGCTTTCAGAAAATGCAATTTTCTTAAGATACTGGAGCATGATGACTTCCTTCTTTGACACAAATATTATGTCTTAGCTAGTATTACTAATGAGATTAACCTCAAAAATGGACCTGCAAAATGAAGAGTTTCTTTTAAACTGTGAAATTCATCCAGGTAAGAAAAATTATGTGAAACTATTAATTGAAAAAAAAAATTCAAACCAGGCACAGTGGCATGTGTCTACAGTCCCAGCTACTTGGGAGGCTGAGAGGGGGGTCACTTGAGCCCAGGAGTTCAAGGCCAGCCTGGGCATCACAGCAAGATCACCATCTCTTGAAAAAAAATCATGTGGAAACAAAGAACAATCAAATAATATTCATTACATTTAGTATGTAAGTATGTGGGCAGTGGTATAATCATGACTCACCACAACCTAGACCTCCTATGCTCAGGCAATTCTTCTGCCTCATCCTCATTGGTAGTTGGGACTATAGGAATTCGCCACCATGCCTGATTTGTCGAAAGATGAGGTCTCACTATGTTGCCCAGACTGGTCTTGAACTCCTAGGCTCAAGTGAACCTCCTTCCTCAGCCTCCCAAAGTGTTAGGATTACAGGCATGAGCCACCCCAGAGATACATGGTCTATTTTATTCTATAGATCTCCTACCCCTGAGATAGTCAATGTCTGGCATGTAATAGGTGCTCAATAAATATGTGCTGAGTAAGCATGTGACTCCTTAGCAATTTCACCAGCAGAATACTACTCACCTTAGCCTCCAGCAGAATACTGAAGCCCAGCCACAGTGATCTTTCTTAAAATCACAGATCTTAACAAATACATGAAAGAATGCTGAGCCTCACTCATCATCAGATAAATGCAAATCAAAACAACACTGAGATACCACCTAACTCCAGTCAGGAAGGGATCATCATTATTAACTCAAAAAAAAAACAACAAATGTTGGAAAGGATGATGAGAAAAGGGAACATTTTTACATTGTTGGTTGGAGCTATATACTAGTACAACCTCTGTGGAAAACAGTGTGGTGATTTCTAGAAGATCTAAAAATTGACCTTCCATATGACCCAGCAATTCCCCTTCTGAGAATATACCTGGAGGAACTCAAATCACTCTACAGAAAAGATACCTGCACACACGTTTATTGTAGCACTGTTCACAATAGCAAAAACATGGAACCAACCATGCTGCCCATTGAAAGTAGACTGGATAAATAAATTGTGGTACATATACAGGATGAAATATTATACAGCTATAAAAAGAACAAAATTATGGACTTTGCAGCAACTTGGATGGATTTAGAGTTCATCATACTTAGTGATTTATCACAGAAATAGAGAACTGACTACCACATGTTTTCACTCATAAGTAGACCCTGAACATTTATCATAATACTACATGAAAGGAATTGACAGTAGCAAGTCACTGTCAGGGGGGAAGGAAGGAGGGGGGCACATAACACTAATAAGGGTACTTGATCCCAACCCAGGTGAAGTGAGGACCAATGGGAGGCCCAAATGTTACCTGTATGATGACCACTTATGTACCTGACCCTGAATTGTACCCCAGATATTTTTTAAAAAGAAACATGGGGGGTTTTGAGCCTAAAGAAGCTAGGAGGTTCCCTAATTCAATCCCTTAATTTTACTGATGAAGAGGCTGAGGTTGGAGTATTAGCAAATTGCCCAGACACAGCAAATCAATAAAATAACCAGGAGTAGAAATCAGGACTCTTGGCCCACTGTTCTTTTCCCAAACCATCCTTTTCACATTAATTTCACTATATACTCATTTCCACTGCTGAAATAGCAGTGACACCTCACTCTCCCCAACCCCCATGACAACATTATCCCTCCGGGGGTTTTCTTATATTAAGAGCTCTAGCTGGGCGTGGTGGCATGCCTGTAATCCCAGGACTTTAGGAGACCAGGGTAGGAGAATCACTAGAGGCCAGGTATTCGAGACCAGCCTGGACAACATAATTAGAACCCATCTCTACAAATAAAAATTAATGGGGCATGGTGGCACACACCTGTAGTTCTAGCTACACAGGAAACTAGCTACTTAGGAAACTAAGGCAAGAGGATGACTTGAGCCCAGGAGTTCAAGGCTGCAGTGACCTATGATTGCACAACTGCACACCAGCCTGGGTGATAGAGCAAGACTCTGTCTCTAAAAAGATAAAATAGAGGTCCATGACACCGAGCCTACCCTGAGATCCCTTTGGTGGCCTGTCTGCTGGTCAAAGTCCAAGAGAATAGATTTCACAAGGTTAGGCCTTTCATTCATCTTTGGTTCACATATTCTCCTCTACCAGGTTTTAGTTCAAGCCCCAACCCTTCCATGAAGTTTTCCCCTTTGAATCCAACCCATATTGATGTCATATTTCTCTGCCTTGCTATATCAGTACTAGGATGATAAACCCAAATGCCAATAAAGACCAACTTAGTGAAGTAAATAAAGGAAACTGTCCAGGGTAAGGCCCAGGATCTTTCAGGTTTAAAAGAAGTTGATGTTTCCCAAAGTTAAGTTTCCATTGTCACTGGTTTCTTTAACTTTTGCTCCTGACTTTAGGGAATTCAAAGGAAGAGTGGTCTCCAGGGGTGTTTCCAGTCTTACCATCTCTCATCTTCCGGTGCCCTCCTCACTGCAGTGCATCATATAAGCTTTGTTGACATCACAACTGAGGAAGTTCTATCAGAATGTGAAGTCTCATCATGAGGTGAATAGACAGGGGGCTTCCTATTGCCTCTGTCAGACTCAGAAGCCATCTTTTGCTCCACTCTGAAGAATCATCCATTTCTGTCCATCCACTCTTAGATCAAGTGTTCCTAGATCCCTTGGAGAAGGAGGTCTTTTCCTTTCTGGGTCCAGGGCTACCTCCTTTTGCCTTCACGTTTGGACTGCTGTTCCTTTAGCCTCATTTCTCACCAATTCTACTGTTGTCTTCCCCAGAGATGGCTCTGATGACATATTGGATGAGCCGTGCTGGGGCATGGACCTGCTGCCCTCCCTGAGCAACTGCCCGGCCCCTTTTTCAGCCTCTCTTTAGACCACCCTGTTTTCTTTCTCTTTCATTCTTCCTTGCTTTAAAGTTTTTGCCAAAGGATTATTCTTTTAGCACTCTCACTCTGGATCAAGTTGTCCCTCATTTCCTCAAGCTTCTCTTGGTTTGGGGGAAAAGCCACTTTTACTTTTTTTGTCTCTACAATTTGAAGATGGAGTTAACGATTTCTTCCTCTCTGAATTATGAAGTCCTCTGAAGGAATCTCCAGTAACCATCAACATGTAAAAAAGATGACTTTCCCTGAGAGGGACTTTTTTTAAAAATTTCACTTATCAGTGAAGAACTACAGGATATAAACTCTCATCTTTGGAAAAACTCACCTCTCAGGCAGTCGCTTGACTTCCCAGTCCTTTGTAGAAACACATCTTTTGATGTCTTCTCCAGCATATTCAGGCCATTTTGGCTTTAGAATAATTTTTCTTCCTTGATCCTGAAAAAAATGATTTTAAGGTATTGCTTTTTAACCCAAAACTTTTTTTCTTTGACCACTGATACAGATAGTTCCAAGCTATCATTCTTTCTCTCATTCCCTGGAAGTAACATCAGTTATTTCAATAAACAGAAAAAATATTCTATAGCTACCATGAGATACATTTTGTTATGTTGTCAACTAAAATTTCTGAATTATTTGAATAGAATTTTTTTCAGTGTTGATATCTGGGGGCAAGACTAGACTACAAAACTAGATTTGCCAGATTTTGAAGACCTTGAATACCATGTAAAAGGTTCTGGAATTTAACCCAGAGAAAATACACGTTTTTAGGCAGAAGTGCTAAGTTTTCAAATAAAGTCACTGTGGTGGCAGTAAGGAAGATGAGTTTTGAAGAGAAGACCAAGATCAGGATGACTAGCCATGGCCAGGGGTACAGAAAAGAATGACAGATTCAAGGGCTATTTCAGAGAAAGTATTGGCAGAATTTGAGGTAGGTGAGGAAAAGGTAGGGACTATATTTTGTGGTGGAAATTTTAGATATAGGTAGAAAGATGAGGGATTTGAGGGCGGGAGGACACTAAAGCTGACTGTGCAGATGATCTGAAGCTGTCTCTGCAGTAGGCTATTTCTTCAGAGTTCTAGTGGAGCCCTCACAGATCACCGGGAGAACAAATGAAAAGTTGCAATGGCAGAGGCCACCCACTTTACTCTGCTTTGTAAATTAGAAAAAATATAAGGGAATCTCCTTGGGACAATTGTTCACAAGGCTACCTCAACTCTGGTTAGAAACAAAAAGAAAGGATAAGTGTTGGAGATGATAGAAGTGTTAATTACTCTGATTTGCTCACTATGCATTATATGTTGCAACATCACTATGTACCTCATAAATGTACAATTATTATGTACCAATTAAAATTTAATTTATTATGTGCCAATTAAAAAAAATTTTTTAAAGGCCTTTTGGAAATGTCACCCCTGGAATTAAAGATCAGAGCTTTTGCCCACCGAAACTTATGTTTTCCAATGATAATCTAGGAATTCAAGTGCTGTTCAAGTTTTCAAAAACAAGTATGTAGCATTTAACACACACACACACACACACACACACACAAACTGTCAACTGAAGGAAGCAATATAAAAGGAAAATACTACTACTTGTGATCAGCCTGAAATGGTGTCAGACCCTGGGCAAACCCACATTAAACTTCATACATTTAAAAATATTTTTTAAAATGTTTGCAAATCTAATTTATTATGATCATTTTAAAAAGGAAAGGTCACTGTATTTCTTATTATTTAATGCAACTGATCATCTAATGGGTGATCTTAAGGAAAAACATCTGTTAGTAACCCTGAGCCTTCTTCACTGTACCCTGAAACCATGAGAATTTCATTTCCTAAGTAATTGACCTTTATTGTCATAGTAGGAACTTATACTGGGAACCAAGCTTTCTGATTAGAATTCCCACCTGGACTCATCTTAGTCATTATGGTTCCTTTACCCAAGTTTTTTTTGTTTTGTTTTGTTTTGGTTTTTTTCCTCCAAGACTCTCCAGTCATGTACCCCTTCCAGTAGATGATGAGTGTTCACACCTGGCCCACAGATCTGAAGGTTTAATACACACAGTGTTATTATTTCACCTTCATTTTCAGAGGATATGGAATATTAGAGTGATAGCTTTTCTCTTTCGGTACTCTAAAAGTGTTCCAGGCTGGGTGTAGTGTCCCACACTTGTAATCCCAGCACTTTGAAAGGCAGAGGTGTAAGGATTGCTTGAGGCCAGGAGTTTACATCCTGGGTGATAGAGCAAGATCCTGTCTCTACAGAATAAAAATAAAAAATAAAAATGTTAGCAGGACATGGTGGCATGTGCCTATAGTACTAGCTACTTTAGAGACTGAAGCAGGAGGATCACTTGAGCCCAGGAATTCAATGCTGCAGTCACGATTGTGCCACTGAACTGCAGTCTAGGCAACAGAGTAAGACCTTGTCTCTTAAAACAAACAAAGCTAACACAAATAAAAATGTTCAGGTTTTTTTTCTGACTTTTTTTTCCTGATGAGTTGCTGCAGTTTCCCTTATTTGTTCTATTTTTTAAATTTATTAATGTAAAGTTTCTTCAATCCTTTAACTGTTTTTAAGATTTTATCTTCTGTTTCTAGCAATTTGATAATGATGTATGTTGATGTGGATACTTTTCTTGAGGAATTGTTAAGCTTCTTAGGTCTGTTGGTTTATAGTTTTCAAAAAGCTTCAAAAATTTTGGCCATTATTTCTTCAAATTTTTTTCATCCTCTACTTCCTTTTTGTACTGCAGTGCTGCATATGTTGGACAGATTATTATTGTCCTAAATGTCACTGACTCTTTATTCATTTCAATCTTTTTCATTTCCATTTCTCAGTTTGCAAGTTCTTTATTGCTCTATCTATAAATTTACTAATTTTTTCTTCTAGGAGTATCTAATTTGCTGATAATTCTATCTAATCTGTTGTGAATTCAATCTATGATTTATTTTATTTTATTTTTTTTGACCTGCTGGGGTCTGGTGATCCTTCCACCTCAGCCTTCCAAGTAGCTGGAATTACAGGCATGTGCTAGCACACCCACCTAATTTTTTATTTATTGTAGAGACAAGATCTTGCCAAGTTCAAACCTGCAGGTTCAGGCAATTCACTTGCTTCAGCCTCCCAAAGTGCTGGGATTGCAGACTAAGCCACTGAGCCCAACTGACATTTTTTAATATTCATAATTTTTTTAGCTGTAGAAGTTTTATTTTATGCTTTTTAAATCATTCACTTCCCTCCTTATTATGTTTATGGTTGTTTCTTTAAATCTATTCACATATTTAAAAAAATAATTTTAAAGTTCTACTGAGTCCTTCATGTATATTATTTCCAGATCTGTTTCTGCCCACATATATTTCTCCTGGTTATACAGAACACTTTTCTGCTTCTTTACATCTCTCAACATTTTTGTTTGGATGTTGAACATTGTGATATTATTATATTGTTAGGTCTGAATTTTGTTTTGTCTTTCTTTAAAGAGAGTTGAACTTTGGCAGAAAGTTAAGTAATTTTCAAATCAGTATGATACTTTCAATGCTACTTTTTGAATCTTGGTAGGATAGATCTAGCATTAGTTCAACCCTACTACTGAGTTATGATTCTTCTGAAGTCTCTCCTGATTGCTTCAATATTCAGTGTATTTTCCCTGTTCTGGCTGATAAAAACTTTAATGTCTCCCAGCCCTGTGTAAGTTATTGAAATTTTCAGATTAAAATTCTCCAGCAGCTTCTTTGCCTGGTATGGTAGAATTTTATCCATACATGTCCAGTGTGCTATTTGACATCAGTGTAAGTGGTCCTAGATACAGATTTCTGGACTTATTAATCTGTATAGGTATGTCCTCTCAGGTACTCTGCCTCCCAAATTCCATCATCCTTTGCCTCCCCTAATTTCAGTGTCTGTATCTTCTGCTTAGGAAGACCTTTATGCTGTGCTTGCATTTCCCCCCTGCTACATGGTCTAGAAGATGCCTTTAGGCCTCAAAGGTCACTGACTCTGGTATTTATTTATTCATTTCAATCTTTTATCTCCATTCCTCAGTTTGCAGAGTTCCTGCTGGAATCCATAGCTATTGCAAGGCCCACCTCATTTATTTACCTTTCTCCATGGATCACAGTCTGAACCTCCTGTTATCAAATAGCTAAAAACAGATATTTTATATAGTTTTTTCAATATTCTGGTCATTTATGTTATGAAGACAAGCCCAGCAGAAGGTACTTCAATATGGTCAGAAGTGGAAAGTTTTTCTGCATAATGTATTAAAATTTAAGATTTACATAAAAATCAAAATTTAAATTTTTAAAAAATAGTATGTTCTAGAAAGATTCACCTTTCATGAGATGTATTCACTAAAGTTGAGTTTCAAGCACCCATTTTTGGTCAAATTTGCATGCACAAATTTTCTGATTTCCACTAAGTTAACTTCATTCATTTTGCCTGAGGCCCCCATGTGCATCTTTAAAACTGCAGCCTCAGATTTATTCTACAGTGGGCATTTTTGGTCAAATGTTTACAATTTTTTTGCAATATAGATAAAAAAGCAAAATTTTTAAATGATAATGTTCTGTGTGATATTCCAGAAACTATAGCATCATGTATTATGGAAAAATGCAAGATGTTTTGGTGAAACAAAGGTAAAATATAAAGCAAATTTTAAACAAAGTAAAATATTTAAATATTTTGAGAGGGCAATATTGAAGAGCTCTTTGGTTACTTACTTGTATGTAAAATAAGCATGGTGAAAAGAAATTGCTGAAACATGTATACTTATGGTCCATCTTTACCTATTGATCTCAAAATAACATTGATGGCGACTAGTTTGAGCACTTGGCTATTCCTAACCAGATCCTGTCTTATACTTTTATTTATTTATTTATTTATTTTTGAGTCAGGGTCTCACTCTGTCACCCAGGCTGGAGTACAGTGGTACAATCACAGCTCACCAAAGCTTCCAACTCTTGAGCTTAAGCAGTCCTCTTACTCAGCCTCCCTAGTGGCTGGAACGACAGGTTTTTACCACTACATCACTATTTTCTTTTCTTTTTTTTCTTTTTTGTAGAGCCAAGGTTTTGCTATGTTTCCCAGGCGAGTCTCAAACTCCTGGACTCAAGCAATTCTCCCACCCTGACCTCTCAAAGTTCTGGGATTACAGGTGTGAGCTACTGCTCCCAGCCCTGTCCTATACTCTTGACTGAATCTGGATGTTCTGTTTCTGCTGCCCCATCTTCCTCCCAGCATCATTTTCCTCCATAGAATTAAATATACAGTCAATTTTTTTTCCCTTCCTTCTGAGCTTCCACATCCAGTTGATTGACTGATTTTAACTTTACTGATTTTAACTTCGTAGTTTACCTTCCATCTCTTCCTACTCTTTGTAATACTGACATCACTGTCTTTGTTTAGTCTCTATTTCCCCAGCTAGTTTTTACAATAAATATTGCCAAAAATTAATCTTCCTAATGTAAACTCAGATCACATTTCCCTATTTACAAACCTTCCATGTCTCCTCAGAGGCTATAGACTAAAATTAAAACTTTTTAGTCTTTCAAGGTCCAGCACAATCTATCCACAGATTTGCTCTTATCTTATTCCTTACTACTCCCATTTGTGTATCTTACCTCCAAAAAGTCAAGAAATATTTCTTACAGCTGAAAAAATATACGTTCTGAAAAGGCCTTGAGTGTTTAAGATCCCTCTCTTTACTTAGTTTATGCTATTACTTCTATTTGAATGCCTCTACACCAATATTTTTTGTGTCCAAACTTAACCTATGGTCCAAAAGTCAGCAGTGGCTAACCACTATATGATATCTTCTCCTTTACTCCCATTTTAAAGTTTTCCCTTTGGCCATTGGGCAACTTTAAAAGTGTATCTGTTGATATTGACTTGCAATTTATCACTTATTACCTTGTATGATTGTCATTTGCATACATGTTATAGTCGTACCTATCCTGATAATGGACTATTTCACTGAAGGTAAGATTTAAGTTCATTATTCTATTCTTGCATAGTATGTTGTTGACCCTTGAGAAATATTAACAGGATAAATTTTTTACTTCCCTAAGCTCTGTGATATAATCTTCTAGCACTATCATTTTTGTTGCACATAAATATATTGATTACCAGTAAAATCATATACATTTAGTACTTTTTCTTCAATTTTTACAGTATTCACAGATATTTATATTTATCATAGTATCATGACAAGATTGATATTTGACATTGTCCTCAATATGATCTTGTGTATTCTAAGAGGCCTGATTTGAAAAAAAAGTAGAAAGAAAAAGAAAAGAAACCAAAGAGCTGTAAACCCACAGGCTCTTTTCTTAATCATGTATCTTGGCAGTGAGAGTTGCAATATGTTGCCACCTATTAATTAAATCTGTACTCTGGTGAATTAGCCAAGAGAGAGAATATTTTTTAAAAAATGAACCAAGGAGAATAATAAGTCTAGGAAACCACTTGGGTAATCAGAGTCTTTGATGTAACAATACCCTGGCCATACCTTTTTCCCAGGGGTTGTGAGAAAACTTCAGGGAAGTATGAAGGTCAAGAAAGAGCCTAAAATTTTTGTCAGAAAGTCACCACTAAAATATTATATTGCTTCATAACATATTAATAAATAATATTGAGCCAAAAAGAAGAGCCAGTTCTGAGCTAGATCAGAATCAGAGTATGATATGGATGAAATTTTAGAGACCATCTAGGTTCTAGAAAATTGCTAACCATTGTTGCATCACAGATCTCTTTGAAAGCCTACGGACAGCTATGGATCCTACATTCAGAAAAAATGTACTTACGTACAAAATGAGTCTTAGGTTGAAACCTTTGTTTCAGAGCATCATTTTTCATTAAAGGCAGGAAAAATACATTTTGGAAAGAACTGGCAATTTACTCAAGCTCATATAGGAAGTTAGTGACAGGGAGATTGTGTCTCTAAAAAATGTATACAGAACTCAAACCTCAATCTTGTAATTCATACAACACATTTTCTTTCATGTATAGTAGTATTAAACACATGAAATAATCACTTTTATTTGAATAAAAATTTTTTCTATCTATAATGGAAACCAACCACAATTAGCATGTAATATCTTTGGATTAGTCATTATACTAGATCCTTCCACATATACTATTTTACTACTTCAATAATCACATATAATGTTATTCTTATTTTACAATGAACAAATGAGAATTAGGAGAGATTAACTGACTCTCCAAATTTACACAGATACTATAACACAGAGCCCAGATATAAACCCATAGCTCTTACCTCAATTAGTATTCCTTCTGCTATATCTCCTTACCTTTCCCCTGACTAAGCTGCTCTCTAGGAAGGCTTCTTTTGATCTGACAAGTGAAATAAGGTTTACTGATAGTACTGTGGCAACTATGATTGTGTATATTTAAAGAAATAAAAACTTTATGTAGAAAACCTACCAATATGATTGCTTGAGAGTGACTTCTCTCTTTTGGCATATTTTTTCCAGTTATTATTCTAACCACATTTAGCTCTCCTCCTGTTTAAAGTATTGGCCCCCAGAGCTGCCCACACAGCTGATAGAACCATTTTGGAGAGTCACCTGTCTCCTTTTCTTTTGTTTTTTGTTTGTTTGTTTGTTTGTTTTTGTTTTTGTTTTTGGAAGTAGCATCTCACTCTGTCACCAGGCTGGAATGCAGTGGCATGATCATGGCTCACCACAGTCTATAACTCCTGGATTCAGGTGATCCTTCTGCCTTAGCCTCCTGAGTAGCTAGGACTATGGGCATGTACCACCATGCCTGGCTAATTTTTTGATGTTTTGTAGAGACAGGATCTTGCTATGTTGCCCAGGCTGGTCTTGAATTCCCAGGCTCAAGCAATCCTCCTGCCTCTGTCTCCCAAAGTGCTGGGATTACAGGTGTAATCAGCCTCAAGCCACCTGTTAATAGATACAGAAAACCTTGAAGTTTTCCCTGCACTTTGTCTTGGTTATTCTAGTTCCATCAATTTATCCTAAGAAAATCAGTGAACAACAAACATCGGACAAGTGTACTAAGATGTTTGCCTGTAATCGTTTATTATGATCTAAAAATTATAATATGAAACAAAGTATCTAGAAATAGAAAATATGACATGTTCACAAAATGCAAACTATGTTGCCATCAGAAATTGTGCCGTAGCCATATGTTTACCAGACTGCAAATAGTCTCACGGTACAATTTTTAAACTAAATATGGTTGTTTCATACATACAATTTCATGATTTATTTTCTTATTCTTTTTATATTGTACCTATTATTCTATCACTATGTATTATTTACTAATTCCTTATTGACACATGTATCAATTGTTCACATTTTTTTAAAGTTTTCATTTTAAATATGTGGGGTACAATTCAGGGTTAAGTATACAGACGATCATTGTACAGGTACCCTTATTGATGAGGTATGCCTCCCTCGCCTGGCAGTTTCCCCCTACCACCAATCCCTTTCTTATAGCATTATGTTAGTTGTTCACTTTTTAAAAAATACTATAATGGTCCTTGTATGCCTTCTCAGGGATCCAAACAGTTTCTCTGCTTTAGATACTTCCTTTCCAAATATCCCTTTTTCGTAAGGGAGTCTCTATGTTTTTTTGTTTGTTTGTTTTTCCATCTTATGGAAATGTCTCCACATGGCATCTTATATTCGGTCTGCACCATTGATAATAGTAAAACTTTATGACCTAAATCAGTCAGATTTAGCTCTTGAAATGTAAAGAGGAGCCGGGCTCGGTGGCTTAGCCTGTAATCCCGCGCCTTTGGGAGGCTGAGGTGAGTGGATTGCCTGAGCCCGCGGGTTCGAGACCTGCCTGGGCAGTGAGACCTCATCTCTACAATAAATCAAAAAATCAGCTGGGCATGGTAGCACATGCCTGTAATTTGGGCTACTCGGAAGGCTGAGGTGGAAGGATCGCCGGAGCCCAGCAAATCGAGGCTGCGGCGACCGGGAGCGGCCACTGCACTCCAGTCTGGGCGACAGAGTGAGACTCCAACTCAAAAAAAAAAAAAAAAGAAATGTAAAGAAGAGATTACGTAATTTAGAAACCATCTTCCTAACTAAAAAAAAAAAAAAAAAATTGGTTTTCAAGACAATTTCTTTACTGTGAAATCAATAATTCTATTTTTGAAGTCAGAATATTGATTCTTAGAACTTTTGTTTTAAAGTATTATTTTGTCTCCAAATCAATGGAGGCTTCTGCATGAATAAGTTGTGAATAAATGGGGGGGGGGAAGTGCATTCATATATTTTAAAAATATTATTCCCATTAATCATTAACTTTATAGTTTAACTTGGAAAGGAAAAGAGTCTTTATAATGAGCTGTACCATATAAAGACATGTTATACTTTTTAAATAAGTTAGTTTTTCTTATATGACCAAAAATATGTTAGGATTTTCTTCTTAAACATTTTATTTGTTGATCCCTAAATAGTTTATAAGGGGGTTGCTATTGAAAGTGTAGCCTTTTCCTGTTTCATTTTATTTTCAAATTATTAACAGTGTTTAGGAAAGCAATTTATTTTATAAGTCCATCTTATACATAACTACCCTGTTGAAGGGTAGCTCTTTTCTGGTCTTTTTTTCTAAAGAAAGAGAGTGATTCTTCTCATATATGCCCTACATAGACAATAGTGACAATCTTAACTCTTTATTTCAAACATTTATTCTTCTTATTTCGTGTTGTGTGTTTTGTATTAGTTAGAAAATAGAAAGTGTTGGAATGTAAGTCACGTTGTAGGATAACCACATCACTTTTTTAAAGCTTTTTTCCTTGAAAAAACAACTTTACTATGAATGCTTCTAATAGTTTACTATTAAGCATGATGATTTTGTGAGTTATTCATTGAGGCTATGAGAGTGTCTTTCTGTTCCCAGTGGTACTAGGGATTTTAATTTAAAAAATCAGGACTATATGAATGATATCTACAACTAAGATGATTTTTTTGTTACATCTTTTTATCTGTTGAATTTTGATCTGTTGGATTGTGATTGATTTTCTAATGTTAGAACCTTCTTATATTCCTCAGTAAATCCTAATTGGTCATAGTATGTTATTAGATTTAACTTGCAAGTATTTTAATAGTTTGTATCACATTATTTGTTAGTGAAACTGGCCTATAGTTGGGAAGCTATCCATCAATTTCTATGCCTTGCAATAGTTCATGTAACATAAGAATTATTTTTTTCCTGGCTATTTCAGCACAATACATTGCCAAGAAAGAAAAGCAATTTATTTACCATTATGCATAATATGATCCGTTTAAAAAAATATAAATACACATATAAAAAATCTGGATTAATATATCAAATGTTAATATTTCTGAGAAGCTACATTATTGTTGCTTTTTCTTGCTTTTTTCTAAACTATAATTTTTGCCTATTTGTCTATAGCGGATATGGATATTTGGGAGAAAAAATAGGGGCATTAAAATTATCTAGGGGCAGAAGCACATAAAAAGCATGCAACTAGAAACCATGGACTCTAGGAATATGCTCTCAAGCCCTGTAAGCAAGCACACTTTGCACTGATGATTTCTCTGTGTCAAACCCACCTGTCTCCAGATAATACATGTCCATTTCTAAAACCTGCTTACCTCCAACTCTTGATCTGGCTCATAATAGTCCGATCTTTTCATAGACCTTCTGATACCAGTCTCTTTATGAATACTGCACTTTTTTTCCTGGTTTCTGAGCATCTTTTGGGTATGGCACTGTCGCCTGTAACCCTTACCTCCATGGCTTCATTCACACTGTCATACCCCATCATACGGCCCCATGGTTAGGAGCTTACAGTTGCTTTGATACCAACACAGAGTAAAAGAAAAGTGTCTAGATCTCCTTTCCTTAGACTTCCATCAGGCTATGTCCCAGATACATACTTTGCTTCATATGGATAGAAAACAAAACAAAACAAAAAAAAACAACCATGAGGAACTGTGGCTACTGACTATTATTTTTTTGACTCAAAAGCAAAAAGTGAGTCTATTGGTCAGAGATGAAGGACCTTAGTTACAGAGATCCTATTTATAGCCTTTCCATAGTTTCATCTTGTACTTTAAAGTTGGAGTTAGGGTTCTCAATAGCTTTTCTAGTCGTTTAGAAATAACTCAGGGCAGCAAATAAGATCTGCTTCAATAGGTTGAGCTAGTTTAGGCTAGAGCGTATTGCAGCTCAAGGATTCTTATTCACTTTATTTACTCTCTTGATGGGCTGTGGATACCACATGGTGAGTATTCTCAGAACTGCCAAGTCAGCAAACACACTGCTTCTGAAGTCATTTCCTTGGTCAAAATGCTGTTTTCTTCTATCACATCCTCCCATCAGTCTAATAGAGGTGCCCACCTGGGATTACAGGAATTAGGTCCTTCTTTCTAGCTATTTGACACAAAGTAGTTTTAGTCTTTGTGTCTTATGTTAAATGGCCTTCCTCTAAAATCTAGAAAATGAGTTTTAGGCGGTTAGGTGATTGTAGTTTCTTACAATCATTCCAGGACTAGTTCTGCCCACTCAAGCAACAGCCTCACCTAGGCGGGGTTCCAAACTGAATGACAATATGGGTTAGTGATTAAGAACATGGACTCTAGAATGAATTGCCTGTGTTCAAACTGGGCTCTACAACTTGAATCATGTTACTTGAGCGAATTAATCTTTCTTCCTTTGCTCCTCTTTCTCAACCTGTAAAATTAAGGAAAATTATAGCACCTACTATTATGTTGTTGGTAATTGTAAATGAGAACATGAATATAAATCTCCTAGGAGAGGGTCCGCTTTGTGATAATTTCTCAGTAAATGCTGTCTATTCTGTCTGGAAGTATGCCCAAGGCAATGTTCAGAAGAAGTGGCTCATGATGTGGCAGTTCACATCCCATCCTCATGACTTTCACTGCTCAAAGACGTCCTCTTTGGCCATTGCATAGTTCTATACCTGGTCCACAGGGTTACCGTTTTGCTCTAGGTAGCATCCATCTCTTGAGGATCTATGGTGATTCTGGCAACTCTGTAGGTAACAGATAAAGCATCCTGTCCTCGTGGTTCTTCAATCTCCTCATCTTCCGTCATTTTTTCTTCCACTCATGCCTTGTCATCCATGCCAAGCCACTCTCCTGTCCTCATCATTGTGTCCTCATCATCCCCAGGAGTTGTATTCACATTTTGAACTGTTAATTGATACACACAACTTCTGCTCTTCTTCCTTTCTAGTGCCCTCACTTCCATAGTACTTAGACCTCTTATGATCCTCTCTAATCCTCTTTCTCCATCATTTTCCATCACTGAGTTCCTCCTGTTCTTCTCCTGTGTTCATATCCAGCTAAGATTATATGACCTTCCATTATGGTCTTGCCCTTGTTCATTGCTTCTTCCATTGTATCTCCTTCCAAAAATGTCAGTTCTTGGGTAAATCCAAACTCCAGTCTTCAGAGCTCAGGAAAACTTGATGAAAATAAGAAAAGAAAGTTAACTAGATTGAACAAGAGTAAACAAAAATCTCTGCAAAGATGGGAGAATATTACAGGTAATCTTACTACAGAGTTTCCGGGGATGTATATATATCTTCTGAACAACCCAAGTTCTTGTTTCTTGCTGAAACTTAAGTAAAAGGGTTGATTTATATCTGTCTATTTGTTTACATCCTAGTTTATTTTTAAATTGTGGCTATGTAAAGTAGACTATACATAACTGACTTCATTTAGAAAGTTATATATTTTTATCTTCCTTAGAATTATTGCTTTTCTTTGTTTAACTCATTGTAGTGGAGAACTGGGTTTGCTAATACTAGAGCAGTTTTAATAAATACATATATTGTTTTAATAAATACAGTATTCAGTATTAATATATATTCTAGTAATCAAACATAACAGCCTTAAAGTTGCTGGCTCATGGAATTACTTAGAAATGAATTTGAATCTTGAAAAATTGCAAAGAGTTTCATTTGTAGTACTCTAAACCTCTTGGACTCAAATTCAAAATGTAAATTTTATAAGATTAGACTTCAAAAGACTGTACTACAATATGCTTACTTAACAATTATTGGGGGATGGAGGTATTTATATCATGTTTTCCATAATCACATCTTTAAACATTCCAAGAAGCCATTTGAAATGAAAATGCATTGTGTGTGTGTGTGTGTGTGTGTGTGTGTGTGTGTATGTGTAGTTATTATTAAGGAAGAGGTCAAAATATGCCTTATGGACAAAAAAGAATAAAAAACACAAATTCAGAGCAACAAATAATATTGATTGTTCATTGTGTACTATGTTCAATAGTCTCACAATATTTTAAGAAGAACAAGTTCTAGCTTTAAAAAACTAAAGGGGATAAATTCTTTTTCTCTCCATACCAACTTCTTTTCTAAGCTCCAGTCATAATTTTCTTTTAAGAGACTAGATAAATGATCTACTCTGTACTGAGTGGTGAAATAAGCACAGGTCAGTGGGGGAGCTATGTCTGGAGGAATTCAGATCAATCCACCTGCTTTTGTTAAGAACTTGTATTACCCATGAAATTTATCTCTGGCACTTTATTTTCTAAGTAAATTCACCACCTCTACTCATTTAAGAAATGGAAAGGCTAAAACTGTATTCTTTGCCAGCTTTTTACTTTTATAAACAAGGTTAGTGCTCTTTAGGAGAGAATTTAATTTGCAATGGTGCTATGACTGCAAGAGGATGAGACAGACGGAGATGGGGAGGGAAAGGAGAAGAAATAAGTGTGCACAAGGGGACAATTACTAGAACAGCATCCGCTGAGTGCCTAGGATCCTGCTCAGAGCCTCAGGGATTATGGAAGTAAGAAAGGAAGATGCTTGCCCACCTACATAAGGGCATGTTCATCTTCTGTGGCCATCACACACTGGCAAGGAATGAAGACTTTGCCGATGATTTATTTTTCTTTGTCAATGCCTTCCCCCTAGCCTCAGTCTCCTGCAGCATATCATATTCAGTCATTCAAGTACACAAGTAGGAATATACAACATTAGAGAGAGATAAGAACTTAGAGCTGCCCCTATACCCAACCGCA
>NW_007249298.1:266032-314781 GCF_000164805.1 Carlito syrichta | reverse complement strand
ATTATATATATATATATATATATATATATATATATATATATATATATAAAATGTGCGGTTGGGTATTAAAGTCAGAGTTTTTGGTTCTAATCAGCAATGTCAACAACCCCGTGTCCTTGGGGTTTCTTGTTCTTTAGCCTCAGTTTTCTTGTATATATATTATATATACAATATATCTAATATACATATATATTGTATATATATATTATATATACTTTATATATATAATGTACATATATATTGTATATATATATTATATATATATACTGTATATATAATATATATACAAGAAAACTGAGGCTAAAGGACAAGAAACCCCAAGGACACGGGGTTGTTGACATTGCTGATTAGAACCAAAGACTCTGACTTTAATCAACTTTCTGATGGAGCATGAAAAAGCAGGAAATTTTAAGGTAATTTTTTAAAAAAGCATATTTGATTCTTTCTGTAGATCAGGGTCAGTAACCAAGAGCCTATGGGCCAAATCTGACTCACTGACTGTTTTTTATAATTTCATTAGATCGCAATCACACTCATAGAGTTATATCTTGTCTATGTTTCAAACTACAATGGTAGAATTGTGTGGTTGGGACAGACCACGTACCCCCAAATACTGAAATATTTACTCCCTGTCCCTTTCAAATAAGAAGTTTGCTGATCCTTCACCTAGCTTACTACTCTGTGAAGACAGAAACTATCCATGCTTTGTTCACCACTGTATTCCTAGCACCTAGCCTGATGTGTTCTCAAAAATTTGTTGAATAAGAAATAAATAATATATGTGGATAGAATGATGTTGAATGAGGTCTCTCTTGGCTTGTAAAAATCTATTGCCTTGACTCCCACTTTCTTTCTTTCTTTATCTACTGACTTCGAGGGCATGCTTAGAATCAGCATGGTGATGACTGCAGAGCCTCCATCAGGCCAAGTTCCCGAATGACAGTGTGGAACAGGGCCTCCTATCCTTTCCCTCAATCTACCATTTGAAATTTACTTGAGTGAGGAATAAAATTTTAATTGTGCCACACCATTGAAAATTAGTATTTTAGCTGTTGCAGCTGCTAGCATTATCTTAATTAAGAAAGAGATCTGGGAGTGAAAAATTACAATTTTTAACATCTAAGTATCCGTTGAGAAGGTGATATTTGAGCAGATTTGTAAGAGCAGAGAGAGGAGACATGTAATATATGGAGAAAGACTTCTCCAGGCAAAGGGAATAGGAATGGTGTGTGAAAAAGCCCTAAGGCAGAAGCATGTCTGGCATGGTCAAGGATAGCAATTAGTTCAGTGGGATGGATACAAAAAATGGTAGATGAAGGAAATGAGAGGTAACTATATTGCCAATTTTTAAAAATGGTTTGACAGCTTTATGATACCATTCTAGGCACTGGACTAGTCTTGTACCTCATAGGCCCATTATGGTCTTTTTTCAAGCCCATGCTAACTGTATGACTCCATATTAAAGTAACTATAATACAAATGAACTACTCTTGTTATAATTCTCTGTACCACACTTTTAAACTTCATACTTCATCTTGACTTTCTACTACAGGTGTAACAAAATTATGTGCTCATATAGGTTCAGAGGAAGGCGTTTATACAGCTTGCTGTTTCTTATAAATCAAGCCATAGGCAAAACTAAATCATGACTTTTTTTTTATAATATGGGAGAAAAACTTACAATCACCTCACGTCTCATACAGACTCATAGGATGTTAGTGATTACTGTCAGATACCAGTGCAATGGGAGGTCAATCTGAGATTTCTCAGATTGAGAAATCTTTCACTCTGAAGTCATTCTCTCTGGAGTTTATTCCTAACAGTTGTCTTTTCAGGTGAGCTTGAGGTAAAAAGATAACTGAATGGCTGTTCTCTTATTCTTTAAATATATAAGCCAGAAGGCTTACTAGACATGGCTGTTAGTATGTTCATTTTCTGTCACCTTCATATCTAAAGAGCATAAATTTAATAAAATTTCTTTACTGTAATTAGAAAATGACCAGTAGTAAAGTACCACAAACAAAAAACTTTTGAAAAGGAAAAATAAAACACCCAGTACATATGTGAAAAATATTTAATTGGCATAGTAATAAAAACTGCATGGGTATACTTCCCTTTTAAAACTTATCCATTTGGTAATGTAAAATAAATCATAATGACTCTTTTAGACAAATATTTTTTAAAATTTCCCTCTCATACTTTAGTGCCATAATAATGTAACCTAAAAAGAAGTTAGAGGACAATTTGGAAATATATCTTGAAATTCTTAAAAGTATACATGTTTCCTAACTCTGCCCATTGAAGGGGCCTAGAATTAGTAATATTTAGTGGCAATGAACACAGGCAGTTCCTAGACCTTGGATACTGAATACATTTCTCAAGTTAAAGAAACCAAGGCTCCTTGAAGAAATAGTTGAATATAGGACTGGGTGGGGAAAATAAGAAATAAGAAGCCTAGAGCATCTTGTGGTGCCAGAAAGTAAGAGAGGAGAAACAAAACTTGTAGGAGTCCAATCGAAAGAGCTGGCCAATAGTAGACCAACTCAAGGAGCAAATAAAGATTGTATTGGATTATAGCCCGAAGAACAAATAAATGTCATGAATGTATACCGATAATCAATCAAGCAAGTAATCAATCATTCAACAGGTGAGAGGAAATCTTTTACAGAAGACTTCCAAGCAATATATGTAGTTACTACCTCCTTTATGAAGTGAAGCTTCCTTTCCCTTCTTTTGAGTATAGATTGGATTTAGTGATTTGCCTCCAAGGAATGAAGTATGGAAAAGGAAACACTGTAGCTTTACTGTGGAGAAATCTAGCAGATACCACTCTAACCAGGTGGTAAAGATTAACATCTCCAGTAATAAGTTATAGTGATATCATGCACTCTGTGAAATAATGCAGTGAGAAGGGCTTCTCAACTCTCTTCCTCCAAACACTCATAATCCCAATCTGGTCATGAGAAAATAGCACACAAGCCCCAAAAGAAGAACATCTAGCAAAATGTCCGATAACTACCCTTCAAACATCCAAGTATTGTCCTAGACCTTAGAAGAAACTTAGATTAAATCCTAGAACATAGAAGGCCATTAGTGAAAAAACTGGTGAAATCTTAATAAAGTCTACGGTTACTTTAAAAAAAAAATACCCTTTCATCAAACAAAGTCACTCCTGGGTATTTATTCTGTAGAAATACTTAAGATGCATGCCAGTAGTTCTCAAACTTTAGCATAGAACAGACTTACCTGGAGGGATTGTTATAAGATTTCTGAGGCCCATTCCCAGAATTCTTTTTTTTTTAGAGTTATGGTGTACACGTGAGGGGTTGCTACATAAGTAGGCTGCATACAGGTGAAGTTTGGGCTTCTAGCTGGCTCACTGTCTCTGACAGAAGACTAGGTAACCATTGTGTTGCCACGTGCCCTTCTGCTTCCTCTCTCCCTTCCTCCCCTAGCAGTGTCCAGCGACTACTGATGCCACCTTTGTGCTAAAGTGACTAATGTTCTGGACCCTCTTATGAGTGAGACCATATATATACATACCACATTTTCCTTAGTCAATCCACTTTCAATGGGCATCTAGGTTGGTTTCATGTTTTTGCTGTTGTGAATAGTGAGTTATGTGCAGGTGTCTTTTTTGTAGAGTGATTTATATTCCTCTGGATATATTCCCAGGAAAGAGATTGCTGAAATGTACAGAAGCTCACTTGTTTAATTCTTTGAGAAATCACCACACTACTTTCCATAAAGGTTGAACTAGTACACATTTCCACCAAGAGTGTAGAGGTGTCCCTTTTTCTCCACAGTCATGCCAGTACCTGTTTGTCTTTTTTTTTAAATGATAGTCATCCTCATCATCCAGTGATATTTCATTGAAGTTTTGATTTGCATTTCTCTGATGACTAGTGAGACTGAACATTCTTTCATGTGTCTGTTAGTTGCTTGTATGTCATTCTTTGAGAAGCATCTTTTCATGTCTGTTGACCACTTTTTAATTGGGTTATTTGTTTGTTTCCTTTCAGTTCATCTGAGTTCCTTGTAGATCCTGAATGTTAGGCCTTTATCAGATACATAGGCTGCAAATGTTTTTTTCCCATTCCGTGGGTTGTTTCTTTACTCACTTGTTAGTTTCTTGTGACTTAGAAATTGCAATACATAAATTTATATAAAAGCAAAAAAAGAGCACGAATAGCCAAGCAATCCTCAGCAAAAGGAACAAAGCTGAAGGTATCACACTTCCAGATAATGTACTGTAGCCTTGTAATAAAGTTACAAGGCTACAGTGCTACAGTAACCAAGATTTTATTTGTAACTTTATTACAAGGCTGTCTACAGTAACCAAGATGGCATGGTTTTGGTGTAGGAATAAGCACATAGACCAATGAAACAGGAGAGATTCTGGAATTAAAAACAGGGTCCCTCAACCAACTCATCTTCAACAAAACCATCAATAACAATCATTGGGGAAAGGAACCCATATTTAGCAAACAGTGCTGGAAAAACTGGCTAGGCACATGTAGAAGTATGAAACTGAACCCCTATCTATCACTATATACAAAAATAAACTCAAAATGGACCAAAGACCTAAATATAAAACCTCAAGCTATAAGAATCCTAGAAGAAAATGTAGGAACACTGTTCTGGACATCAGAGTAGACCAAGTTCCCAAAAGCAAATGCAATGAAAACTAAGATAGACAGGTGGGACCTAATCAAACCAGAATTTTAGCTAGTATATCTGGGAGAGAGAAGGCAGGAGGGTTTGTCTCCTGAGCTAGTTCTCAGGCTCTGTTGCTGTCACTGATCTGACAACCTCACTTTGAGAAATACTGACATAGGTGAACATTTACTACAAGTGTTTACTGCTGCAATTTTCTATTTAATTATATAATTTATATTTTATTATATTTTTCTTACTGATATTTTCAAATCTTTATAAATATTTTTCTATAATATGTGTGCTCCTTTGGTAATAAGGGAAAAATATAATTTTAAGTCAAAAAGTTTTCCTTTCTCACATGATGTTCTTAACACCAATATAAGATTTTTGTGTTCTTGAGAGATGATTGAGCCACAGGAAACACTATTGGTGGCCTCTTTTTAAAAATAGATATGCAATTTATTAAAGTGACAAATTGAAAAACCCAATTTTCTCTTAAGTTTTTAAGTTCTACCCAAAAATAACATTACCATAGTTATGTCTAATAACATTTAACAATCACTTCCAAGGGAACTTTGATTAGCATTTTTACACTCTCTAAAATATTCTGTCCCATTTACAATCTTGGCTAAATTGCCTTAAAACATTTTAAATTTAAATTGGAAATTTAATATAATACATTCTATTCTCATATGTTTTAAGTAGCAAGAAAATAACAAGAAAAACTTTCCATACTTTGACACTGCAAGTAAATCTATTAAACTGTACTTGAAAAATATAAAGAATCTCAAGTTTTTTAAAACAGTCTAACATTGTTTACAAACTTAGCCAAAAATCTCATCTTTTCAACTTAAAATTCCAAGTCTAAAATGAATGACTCAGCTACATTTATTTATTTATTTTTGAGTTAGAGTCTCACTCTGTCACCTAGGCTGGAGTGCTGTGGCACACTCATGGCCACCCCAGCATTGACCCACTGGACTCCGGCAAGATTTGTGCCTCAACCCTCCAAGAAGGCAGAACTACAGTCGTGTGCTACCATGCCTGGCTAATTTTTTATTTATTGTAGAGACAAGGTCTCGACAAGTTGCCTGGGCTGGTCTCGAACCCACGGGCTCAGGCAATCCTTTAGCCTCAGTCTTCCAAATTGCTAGGATTATAGACTGAGCCACAGATCCCGGTCCAGCTTCATACTTTATTCTTAATTGTAAATATAATTTTTCAGAATTTCAAACTACTAATTTTTTTTTAGAGTAAAGATTTTTTAAAAATCTTTTAATAGTTGTGAAGTGCAAGTGAACATTTACTACATAAAAGGTTGCACACAATGGAGTTTGAGCTTCTGGTTGGCTCTCTCTCCCTCTGATAGTGGGCAAGGTACCCATTGTGTTGCCACACGCCCCTTCCGTCCTTTCTCCCTCCCTCCTCTAGCAGTGCCCCATGACTGCTGATTCCACCCTTGTGTTAGTGCAACTAGTGTTCAGGGCCCTCTTATGAGTGAGAACATGTGGTATTAAGTTCTTTGTTTCTGTGATAGTTCACTTAGTATGATGACCTCCAACTGTATGCAAATTGCTGCAAAGACCATGATTTTGTTGTTCTTTATGGCTACATAATATCCCATCATGTGTATGTACCACATTTTCCTTTTCAGTCCATGTTTGATGGACATCTGGGTTGGTTCCTTGTCTCTGCCATTGTGAGTAGTGCTGCAATAAACATGCATGTGCAGATATCTTTTTGGTAGAGCAATTTATGTTCCTCTGAGTATACTCCCAGGAGAGGGATTGCTGGATCATATGAAAACTCAGTGTCTAGTTTGTTAAGAAATTGCCACACTGCTAAATATGGTGTCATTTCCTCAATATTTGTTATTAACGGCTTTGCCAAAGGTGAGTTGGGTGAAGGACAATATTGTTATTTCCAAATTTTCTATCCTTTTCCATCAGTCTATGTACCTATTCCTGTACCAATACCATATTGTCTTGGTTACTGCAACCTTGTAATATAGTTTAAAATCTGAAAATGTGACACCTCCACCTTTGTTCTTTTTGCTGAGGATTGCTTTGGCTATTTGTACTCTTTTTATCTAGATTACTAAGATAAAGCCACAATTGCAGGATATAGAATACAAAAATATCGTAGAAGGATCAACAAGACAAAAAAGCTGGGGTTTTTGACCCCTAGCCAGATTGACTAAAAAGAGAGAAAGAGAAAGTCCAAATAAACACAGTTACAAATGAAAAAGGTGATGTAACAATTGACTTTGAAGAAATTCAAAAAATTATCAAAGATTGCTATGATTATCTGTATATAAATAAACTAGAACAGTTAAAGGAAATAGAGAATTTCCTGGCATCACACAACCACCCAAGGTTGAAACAAGAAGAAAAGAAAACCCTAAACAGACCAATAACAATCCAGGAAATTGACTCAGTTATTAAGAAACCTTCCAGCCAAAAACAAACAAACAAACAAAAACTCTGAACCAGATGACTTCTCTGCTGAATTATACAAGATATACAAGGCAAGAGGTGATACCAATCATACTGAGAGTACTCCAGGCATTTGAAAAGAAAGGAATTTTTCCTAGCTTATTTTATGAAGCTAATATCATCCTGATACCCTAAACTGGCAAAGACCCCAAAAGGAAAGAAAACTCCAAGCCATTTCCCCTTATAAACTTAGACACAAAAATTCTCAAAAAAATTCTAACAAATTGTGTCCAACAACACATTGCAGGGATCATCCACCATGACCAGATGGGCTTCATTCCCGGGATGCAGGGCTGGTTCAACATTTGTAAGACCATAAATGTAATTCAGCACATTAACAGGTACAAAACCAAGAACCACATGATTATCTCATTAGATGCAGAAAAATCATTCAATAAAATCCAGCTTCCTTTCTTAATAAAAACCCTCAGACACCTAGGCATTGAAAAAATATTCCTCAAAATTATAAGAGCCATCTATGATAAACCCTCAGTCAACATTATACTTAATGGGCAGAAGCTGGGAGCATGCCCCCTAAGATATTAAACAAGACAAGCCTGCCTAATCTCACCTCTCCTATTCAACACAGTACTGGAAGTCCTAGTCAGAGCAATCAGACAAGAGAAGGAAATCATGGGTATCCAAATAAGAAAAGAGGAAGTTAAGTTATTCCTCTTTGTGGATGATATGATTCTATACCTAAAAAACCCTGAAGAGTCTGTCAAAAATCTCATCACACGGATAAATTACTTTTAAAGTTTTGAGACATAAAAATCAATAGGCAAAAGACAGTTGACAGCTATACTTCTATACAACAACAACAAGCAGATTGAGAACGAAATAAAAAACACAATCCCATTCACAATACACACACACACACACACACACACACACACACACACACACACGAAATACCTTGGCACCACCTAACCAAAGAAGTGAAAGACCGTTACAGTGAGAACACAAAACACTACTCAAAGAAATCAAGGATGGTGGAAATAAATGGAAATACACCCCATGCTCATGGACTGGGAGAATCAATATTGTAACCATATCAATCCTACCCAAGGCAATCTACAGGTTCGGTATAATACCCATCAAATTGCCAACATCATTTTTCATAGACCTAGAAAAGACTAAATTCTCTTAAATATAAATATTTTAAATACAAAAAAAAAACCCCTCAGATTATTTCTAAGCTTAAAATAAATAATCTGTTCTGTGGGGTTGATTTACTTTTTCACATATGTACTACTATGGGGTGATTGTATCCCCTTCTCCAACTCCCAAATTCATATGCTGACATCCTAACCCTCACAACCTCAGAACGTGATCTTATTTGGAGATGGAGTCTTTACAGAGGTGATTAGGTTAAAACAAGGGGGAAGGGAGTGATACCATAAGGTGGAGAGGGTGCACTTTGAAGACCATGTTGACTATTTCACAAGTGGGGAAGAGATGGTGAACTGAGAATTGGTGAGGGAAAGAAAAGCAGTATGAGGTGGTGAAGATAACTTAGTTCCTTACTGGCAGAAGTATAATGTGTTAATAGGGAACCGTCCAAGAGAAGTTAATGTATTTATCCTTCCCACCACTACAAACACATTCCTTTGTGATAAGTGGCATAATCTAGTAGAGTTCACTATTCGCATAGTCATAATCCCTGAGTAACTGAGCAAGACACTTAGTTTCTCTGGTACCCTATATATATATATATTTTTTTTTTTTTTTCTTCTTCTTCTTCTTCTCTGTTTTGCTTTCTTCCTCCCCTAAGGATTCTGCCTGAAATGACCTCTCAGATAAACTACATGCACTCAATTGATTTGAGGTCTACATCTGGGAGAACCCAATCTAAGATAGTAATGCACAGTTTATAAAATTATGTCTGAAAGAAGAAAGCTAAATTTGGAGATTTGGGAGAGTAGGGGACAGTCTTCTATTGTGTAGTAGAAAAAACAGTGAATTTAGAGACAGAAAACTTGTATTAGCATCCTGCTGCTATCACAAATTAGATGAAAAAACCTGGAAAATGGACGTCTTTGAATCTCAATATCCTACTTTATAAAGTGAAGGTAATAAATAATAATTAAATGAGATTATCTATTTCAAAGTGTCTAGAATATAGGAGGTACTCAAGAAATACTAACTCCCTTTTTCTTTGTGCATATCTTTATGTTACTAATATGTAGGTGGAAAGACAATATGATGTAAAGAGATAAAAGGCACTATGTCAAACAGGTTTAAATTTAACCAATTCTGTCTTCAGCCCATGATCTTTGGCCCAGAACCTAATAAAAGAAATAGTAGTTTTTCCCTTCTTGCAGAACTAGGAATATCAAAAGCCTTTGTATTAAACAGATGAGGAGGCTGGGCATGGTGGCTCAAGCCTGTAATCCTAGCACTTTGGGAGGCCAAGGCTAGAGGACTGCCTGAGCCCAGGGGTTCAAGACCAGCCTGGGCAACTTGGTAAGACCGTGTCTCTGCAATAAATCAAAAAATTAGCTGGACATGCTAGTGTGTACCTATAGTTCTAGCTACTTGGAAGGTTGAGGCGGAAGGATTACCGGAGCCCGGAGCCCAACAGGTCGATGCTGAGGTGGCTGTGAGTGTGCCACTGCACTCCAGCCTGGGCAACAGAGTGAGATGCCAGTTCAAAAAAAATAAAAAGAGAGATGAGGAGACCTTACTCTCACTAACAGGTATCCCAGATGTTTATGATGTAATCAGAATTATAATGTGAAATTAAAATATTGCATATCGTGGCTTCCACCTATCACTCTAAATCCCTCTCCAATTTGATCTTAAAAGTTCAATTACTTTACAATTGTGGGAAATTTGTAGTTAAAGTATTAGAACACAAGTCCATTGCAATCTGTTATAATGAATATAAATCTTAGCCAAAATATATCAGTCTTTTGAAATGGATTTGTCAAGTGACTTGTATCTGATTGATCAGTGAAGTGTACTTGTTAATGTTGGACCAGCTGGAGCCATATTGTGATGAAAACATATACACATATATATACTAATCTATGTATTTAACATGTGTGATTGTTTCTCAGTCAGTTTATGTCAGTCACTTTAGCTTCAAAAGATTTTTTTTAAAGTGGCCCAATTAGCTAGAACTTAATCTCAGTAGTCGCTTTTCCTCACTGAAGACTGAATTATTATTAATCCTAAATTTTAAAATAGTCCATTCATAAAGAATGACAATGTGCTAATAATTTAAAAATCATTTATTTTGCTCTATTTAAGTAAATTTTAACTTAGATCTAGAATGTGTTGACCTGACTCTGCCATACTGATTTTCACTAAATGTGAAAATTCTGTCTGTGAAGTTGTGTAGAATTCAACTTTGAGACATCATCTGCACATGAAAAACAAAAATAATTAAATAACAGCAGATATTTATAAAGAACTTATTCTATTTCATTATCATAAGTGCTTCATGTACAATATACTATTACATTCTCATAACTAACCTATAAAGTAAGTTCATCCCATTTTCAGTTGAGGAAATGAGTTTAGGGAAGAGAAATAATTGCCCTTGATGACCCTATAATAGTATGTGTTACAATGGGTTTTGGAACTAATACCACCTGACTTTAAAATTTGTGCACTTACCAGTAGGTTATAAAGCTTTATGATTACACAAAATTTTACCTGAAATTTCAGTCTCACACCCTTCCAGTCTTGTGCCTGGTGGGCCTATGGACAAGGACTCTTTTACTATGGTTCCATCTACCTGTGTAGGCCTCAGCTTCTCACCTTCTCGAGTTTAATCTCTTGTTTAAAAATTACCATTGTTTCCTTTTGTTGACAAATTTGAGATAGTTTGACATAAAGGACCCTGGATAAGGCCTAGTTTCCTTTCCAGCTTCATTCCCTTATGATCCTTCTCCACTTCAGTCCTACACAACTTTCAATTTGACCAAACAGGATTTCTTGCTATTTCTCCTGTATTCACTTACTAGGGCTACAGTAACAAAGTACCACACATGAGGTGGCTTAAACAACATAAATTATTGTCACAGTTCTAGAGGTGGAAATCTGAGATCAAGATGTCAGCAGGGTTGGTTCTTTCTGGGGGCTAGTTTCTGGTATTTTGCTGGCAATCTTTGGCATTTATTTGTTTCTGCTACATTACCCTAATCTCTGTCTTCATCTTCAAACAGTGTTTTCCCTGGGTGCATGTCTTTGTCCAAAGTACCCTGTTTTATAAGAACACCAGTTATGTTGGATTAGGAGCCTACCCTACTTCAGTGTGACCTCTTCCTAACTTTATTAATTACATCATCAATAACCCTATTTCCAAATAAGGTCCACATTCTGTGGCACTGGGGACAAGGGCTTTGACATATGCATACTGGGAGGACACAATTCAAACTATAACACTTTCTAATACACCAAGAGTTTTTGTGTTTTCAACCTCCGAGGATGCTGTTTTAGACTGTTCCTCCCCTACTTCTTTATAGTGAATTACTATGAACACTTAAGGCTATCAAAAAGCAAATTCTTTTTTGAAGACTTCTCTAACTCTCTTAGGTAGTTGGTTACAATCCTCCAACCCAGAGACTGTTCTTCCTGATGTTATAGCCCTCCTTACATGTGAGAGCATAATTCATCAACTCTTTTGAAACAGTAAACCCATCAAGGGCTGTATCCATGTCTTCTTGAATTTTGTCTCTTTAGTGCTGTTATGGTGTCTGGCACACAGTAAGTGCTCAGTAAAAGTTGTTGCATGATCAAGGCAAACATTCTTCTATATTTTATTAGGGTGCTTTCAATTTTCTGGCAAAAGGGAAGTACAGCAAATCCTGACTGAAACTATTAGTCTTACAAAATATGAGGTTTTATGTTGAAGGGTTTGGATATTAAACACTTTTGCTTTCGTCAGAGGAGTGAAGTGTATGATAACTATGTGACTCCAGCCGGGCTCGGTGGCTCAGCCTGTAATCCTGCACTTTGGGAGGCTGAGGTGAGTGGATTGCCTGAGCCCGCGGGTTCAAAACCCGCCTGGGCAACTTGGCGAGACCTCATCTCTACAATAAAACAAAAATTAGCCGAGCGTGGTAGCGCGCGCCTGTAGTTCCAGCTATTTGGAAGGTTGAGGCAGAAGGATCATCGGAGTCCAGCAGGTCGAGGCTGTGGTGGCCGGGAGTGGCCACTGCATTCCAATCTGGGTGACAGAGTGAGACTCCAACTCAAAAATAAGTAAATTAATAAAAATAAACTATGTGACTCCATTGAGCAGAGTCTCTGTGGTGGCAACACATGGATGAATGTAGTTCTGATTCCTATCAATCCTAGTGGGATGCAAGCCATTTAGCAGTCACAAATGCCTTAACTGTAATGCAGTCTGGATTCCCAAAGTAAAGCATTTCCATTCCTGTCACTATAAAGGATAAATTAGTTCCTACAAGGGAGGAAAGAGAAACAGCTCCTTAAAGACTTCCCTTACCGGGTTGCTTAAAATCCTCACTGTGACTGTCTCTGTCACAGACAGCTGCATCATTTGTTGATTTTCACACTGATGATTTGCATTCACTTCATAAAGACTCACAATTACTTTACAATATTCTCATTAAAGCTTACACTGCTGTTGTTAAATAAGTACATAGTCAATTGTATTTTTTTTTATTTTTCTAGACAGGATTATGAGCTATTGAGTTTAATTCACCTAGAAAACACAATAATTTAGTAATATGCGAGACTGATAAAATGCAAAGTAACATGGCTTATTTTTTTGACAGACATTCTAGAAATGCAACATCATGATCCAAAAGATAACTTAAATATCCTTATTCAAATGTAGATGCCATTTTTGGAACTTTGCTTTGGGCAGCCTCTGTTGTGGAAGTGCTTGATTTGTCCTTTGGCTTTGTAGAAATAGCCAACCATGTCTGGAATCAAGTCTGGCAAATCCAATCAATGGCCCAACTGCCCAACAAAGGTTGAGAATGAAAATGAAACAGTGACTTCTATTCATGTATACTGTATAACTTGGCTGTTTTGAAAATATTCACATTGCCTGAAATGCTTTCAAATATAATAATATTACTGACAAAATTGTACATAGCCTCTTAAGAGATGCACATGATAAGTCAGTATTTGAATATGTAGGTTTGGGTCTATTTTCTTTTAATAACCCCTTGACTCAACTCCCACCTCACTTGCCCTACAATCATTAATGATCTTGTCTCAATTCTTCATGTCCCTATAAAATAATTATTGACTTTGTGTGTCCATTTCAGTGTTCTGTACTCTGAGAACACTATACATCTCCTGTCTAATTTGATTCGTACATCACACTCCAGCATTGCTACATTTTGGATTAGGACCTGACTAAGGAATGAGCCAACAAAGCAGATGTCTAGGATGCCAATCTTTGTGGAGCACCAAACATTGCAGGTGTTACTGAACATTTCTGAAAATGAAAGGAGATTGAGAAAATCATAGCTACCCAAATTCCTCTTTCTATTCTACTAATAATAGCCAATTACAAGCAGTCTAATCTGCACCAAGCACTATGATAAGTGCATGAACTGTATTAATGTATTTAAACCACATAACAACCTGGTGATGTAGATATTATTTTTCTTCTCATTTCACAGATGAGGAAACTGAGGTACAGAGAGGTTAAGCAATTGTCCAAAGTCACGTTAGGAAATGTCATATCTCATATGGCGAATATTGTAGGTATTATGAGAAACATTTCAAAAGCCTCTTAGAAAAATGCCTGAAAGCACTGCCTCGCTGGGTTGTTTGAGAAACTTAAAATGTTCATTTAGCTCCTTACTAAGAAATAAGCCAGAGAGTGGAAAGGGTTTTTGCTTAGCTGAGTGTGTGTATATCCTGTGGCCACAACATATCATTCAAGACAAGGAAAAGAGTCTGAGCTGCCAGGACTCTTCTCTGCCCTTCCCTGGGCAGCTCTCAATATCTACTCCAAATAAATGTGGACAAATAAGCCAATAATACAAGTTGGAAGGAGCAACAGTCTGCTTAGAGTGTTAAATTATTAGCCTGCATGAAGAGCCTATCCATCTTTGTCAGAAGCTGCTCAGATTGACTGTATTTTAATGGAATTGGGCTCCTAGAGTAATTCAGAAAGAGAAAGAAGGGCAGTAGGCTCAGAGCACACGGGATACAGGCATCAGCACTGTATTCTGATGATAGGGCGGGAATCTCTCCCTAATCCATGAGTACTTCCACCAAGAGACTGGATAATGGACTTTGTTGGCTTGTTTCTATTCTCTTGGGGGAGGACCCAAGACTGAAGCTGTACTGCCTTATGACATCAGGGTTTTTGCTGAAATGGTGGAATCTTTCTCCTCTTTCAGTAAAATATAAATTCTTCACACCAGGCTTCTCAAAGAAGTTTGTATACTTATAGCTGAGCTAAGCCATCATTAGGCAAGAAATCATGGAAATCGAATTTTATGCTTGGAAGAGTCTGCCTTGCTTGTATTAAGAAACTTTACTCAGGCCAACAGAGACATGCTACATAAAAGGTCAATCAACAGATATTTACAGATGCACCATAAAGAATGTCTTATATGACCTACCTCACGTCCACACCATCCCAGTGGACCCACTCTGCCATCAACTTCTCCTTCCAATCTATCTTGCTTTTTGCATCAAGGACTGTTTTCTTAAAGTCCTGTTTCTGTTTAGGAAGTTATCATGAACATCAGTTGAGTCAACATCAGTTGACTCAAATGTAAACCCTGATGACATACATGAGAATTATATTTTGGAGGGTAGGCCTCTTATAGTACAGGCTTCCCCTGGTAGATAAGTATTCTAGGAACCCATCAGCATCAGTGTACCAGCTAGCATAATTGTGAGAGGTTACATTCAGCTTCAGGAATTTTTTTTTTTTTTTTTTGCGATTCTTTCACTGCATTTGTACATTTCATGGTGGTTGACTTACACAAACAACCTGCCCACACTGTGCTGAATGTTCAGCAGGTTTTGACTAAAAATGGCATGACCCCATACCATCTCACCCGAGCAACGTGTCTTTTGTTTCCCTGGAGAAAAGGTCCTCAAAGGGAAACAGTTTACCAATGTGGAAAAGGTGAGACAAAAAACATCAGAAGCACTAAAAAGACATCAAAATTGAAAGTTCAAAAACTGTTTTGAGCAGTGGAAAAAGCATCCCCATAGAGACATTGTATCAAATGGAGAGTACTTTGAAAATGATTTAAGTTTAAACATGCAAGAATAAATACATAACTTTTAATAAGTAAATTCCATTTTGCAGGGGGGTCCCCCTTGTATTGCTAAACTTTCTGCAAATATACTGCCCTTTGCTCCATATTTCCAACTGGTTGAACTTTGATTCCTGACCAGAAAATGTTTTTGGTCCCAGGAGGACTACTGCAGGCAATGATGAGGTCATCAATAAGATGGTATGGTTTCGGGGGGACCAGTTAGGGTGGTAATACCCAGATATTTCTCTCATTTGCTTAGATTCAGCCTGCTATTTTATGTTAGCAATTTTTCCATTGGTTTCAGACCGAAATCTTGTGAAGATTGCTCCCTAAGAGATATGTATTTCAAATTGTTAGCAATTTACACTTCAACGTGAAGGACTTTTCTGACAGCAGATATAACAAGTCAAGATTCAGCGAACATGCAGATGCTTGAGATAAAGGAAGAAATTTTCACTACATATAGGACTTGTGTGTACCTGTGTGTGTGTTTAGAGATCCTAAACAAACAAACAAACCCATTTTTCAACTTATACAAAAAATTCAAGGATGATTCATTCAGTAAATTGATTCATGTTAACTAAGAATACAGGAGATAGTCTATAATCTGTATTGTTTTTCAAATTTATGTTTAGAAGAAGGAGTATTTGGCTAGAGAATTGTGATCTGTGAGCTGTGATCAGACAGTCTGAATTTTAGGATCACACTAAAATTTAAATCTTATGTCACATTTTTACCTCAATACACTCATATCCATGGAACTATATGTCCAGATTGTTGATCTAGAATATCTGGAAAATGCCAATTCACACTTAGAACAATCCTTTCAAATAGGTTATCTACTCAGAAAGATACAACATTTTTCAAGGTTTGCCTAGTGATTCTAGAGTCAGAGCTAAGGAAACGCTCTTTACTAGGATAGAGTTCAATGGATCCATTATCTTTTTCTTTTTTGCTTTCGCTCCTAGAGAAGAGTTCTATGAACCTTGCACCATGCTGGTTTCTTACAAATCAAATGTTTTTGTCTTTGATCTTTATTTAGGATCATGCTCCAGAAAGTCTTAAGAATAATTTATATCCTGTAGTCTCTTCTTCTTAATATTTTGTTAGTTTCACTCTAAATATAAAACAAAATAAATATAGCATTTCACATTCACAAGTGTAGATGTGCAAAGATGTGATTTTTTTTGTAAACTATATATTGCTTTGTAAGTGTTCATTTCTATCAGGTAGGCAAAAACTTAATCATACCAATTCAGTGTTATTAATTCACTTCTGGTTAAGATTTTTTATCTTTGTGTGCCTATTGCATTATTCTAGGAATCTCTCTACTTTGCAGTCTTTCTCCATGGAAATTAAGTAAGTTCCAAGGTGGTTGACTTATTGTGCCTTACTTATTGTTCTGGGATTAGGTGAGGGCTGTCTGTCCTTCCTGTTATACCATGCCCTCTTGGACCATCACTGAAATGTAACTTGTTCTACATGGTCTTGGACTGTTGGGAGCTGGCCACAGAGGCCCACTGAGTGTTAGGGATCAGGAAGGGCCGTTGACCCCGAGACCACTAGGATGCATTTGGGAGCTATTGACCCCATTTCCTCCCCCTTTTTACTCAGCACTAAACAGATTAGGCTCCTGTGAGCTCAAAACATAAAAACTCTGAGACCAGGATGAATACAAGCTCACTTTAGAAGCTCATTGTTCCCATTATTCCACAAACTGCAGTTTACAATTCAAACCTGGGTCACATCTAAGAGCCTTAGTATTGGTCACAGGCTTCTGGGTCATGAACTTAGGATTTATTGAAGTTGAATAAGGTGTAAATTCTAGAATATAGTTTTAGAAGACAACCATTTTGCTGAAAGAATGCGGCTGGGTTACTTGCAGGTAGCCCACTGTGAACCTTGGATTGGGCCACATTCCAAACATTCTGGGATGGGCCACTTTAGTTTGTAAAGTAAATACTTAAGTCTCTATAGAATTGTTTAACTTGGTATTAGTACGAAAAGGGTTTATAGGCAATATGAAAAGGGTTTATAGGCAGTATGAAAAGGGTTTAAAGGCAGTCATGGATTAAGGTTTCATGGATTCGGTTATGGGATTATACCTGAAAGAACATCTGGTGGGTGGGGAACGCCCCTCACACACCCGACTGTATATAAAAGACCTGTTGTAATTCCCAGTAAACAGCTTCTGCACTAGACTGGGGTCCAGTCTCTTTCTCTCTCTCTCTCTCTCTCTCTCTCTCTCTCTCTCTCTCTCTCCCTCTTTCTCTCTCACTCTCTATTTCTTCTTCCCCCCAATCAACAATGCCATCTCCACCTTCGGGGTACCCTGAACCTGGCTGGAGCTGGACTCTGGCATTGGACATCCATTTCTGGCCCTGCTACATCTGCTGAAGCTATTTCAAAGCCCTGTCCAGACCCCTGATGACACTCTGCATCACCTCAGTACAACAAGCAAAGCCAATTAGCCACTTCTGTGCTCCTTCTGATGGACTGGGGAATTCTTTCTTACCTCTGACACACCACACTGAGGGGCTCACATTGACGCTCTGCTTCCCCAGTAAACCCCTCAGCTTTGGTTGGAATTGGTGCTCTTCTCGGGAGCCTGTAGTTTCCTAGGCTATACTCTGGTAGACCAGGCCCATGTCTTCTAGGAACTAGGGTTTTGAATCAGTGTTTATATAATCTGTCCTCAACTGCAGATTCATTCTAAGGTGCCAACCAGTTATTCCTGACCCACTGATTCTTCCATCTTCCTTTCTGGATGCACCCTTGTCTCTTGGGGACAGGATGCTGCTGTTGGATTATTCCTCCTGATTCCTCTTTCTATACTTCATGGGGTCATAGCTTAAACATTCTGCTACAAGTCCTCCATGACTGTTAGCCATTTGGAGCTCAATAAACCCTTTCTCTATGAGAAATTCCAGCTCTTACTGTAGCAGGACTTGCACTGATGGCTCTTATGTCTGATTTGATGTTGGAAATTTAGTAATGATTTCTTTCTGGTTGTTTCTGGCCTCCCCTAAGGGCAGTGTCTGTGGAAGATAGTTTTGGTTTTCTTGGGATATTCAAGTAAACTGAAATTTCCCTCCTCACCTTCTTATTTTAGTCCTACACCTGTTTCCATAAAATCCATCACAAAATAGACCACTCCGTCCCTTTTTTGTTTTTGTTTTTTTTGAGTTGGAGTCTCACTCTGTCACCCAGACTGGGGTGCAGTGGCCGCTCCCGGCCACCACAGCCTCTACCTGCTGGGCTCCGGTGATCCTTCTGCCTCAGCCTTTCAAGTAGCTGGAATTACAGGCATGCGCTACCATGCCCGGCTGATTTTTTGATTTATTGTAGAGATGAGGTCTCGCTGCCCAGGCGGGTCTTGAACCCGTGGGCTCAGGCAATCCACTCACCTCAGCCTCCCAAAGGTGTGGGATTACAGGCTAAGCCACCTTTTTGTTTTTAAAAGCATTGCTTATTACATTTATTAATTTGTCAAGGTCACTTAATCTAAGAATTGCACCATAGGAAAGACAAAATGCACTGGGTTCATTCATGAAGTGCAAGGATACCTTGGTCTAGAGAGGCAAGCAAATTATAAGGCCATGAGCTAAGATGGGCAATGAGACTTACAGATTTGAAAAAGAGGGTAGAGGGTGCTTTTATTGTGGAATATGCTGGGCAGGGTGGTTCTTTGTGGTTAGCCATTTCCCAGAACACAAAGGGGTAAAAATTAAAGTTCAACCTTGTCAGTCCCCCTTTTTGTTCAAGAAGAATATCATTGTTTTCTTCTGTAATCTGATGATTACTCAGAAGGTTACAAAAACGGGCAAACTTTTACAATCTCTTAGTAAAGCTGGCAAATGTAAACACAAACTCTTTTTGAAAATTTTGTAAATAAACCCATCAAACCTTAGTAACTTTGAGCAGGGTAAATAAAGTTCACTTTTTTGTGAACTTCTTACATCGATTCAGATTTTGTCCTGCATAATGACAGTCATTTCACCTTAGGACAAAACCATTCTATTTTTTGTGAACAGAAAACATTCTGCAAACCTTGCATACAAAGTGGTACCTCCGGCCACTGTCCTTCCCAGCTGTCTCATTTATAGTTACTTAATGACAGTCACTTCTGTGTCACTGAGAAAACCAGGAGGCAGATAATTGTGAACTGCCACACACCAGTACTTTTCAACAGACAAGCTGAGCTCATGCATACACAGTTCACAATTCCCTTAAGTCACACATGTCCCTTGTAGCACAACTTTTCAAGGGGGTAAAAATGAATATGTTTATTAACAGACTCAAATGTATAGCCTCCATGTAACATAGAAAGTAAGAGGCAAAACGTATACAAACTTGAGGTGATGCTTCATTATTGTTTCAATACTCCATCTTACTTGGAAATGATCTCGGTATTCAATGAATTAACTAAGTTGAGTGTAATTCTGAGCTTTTAAGTTGCCTAAAGATCTTAAAAATTACTTCAAGCTGACATACTGCAAAACATAATTACTGTTGAAATAAAGCTTGTCATTATAATGACTTATTTGGTTAAACGCAAATTTATGCTTTTTATAATTTTAAACATTCATAATCTGAAACATTAGTAAAACAAGCTTAATAAATCAGTAAATTTGTATAAGTTTGCACAGAACATTCCCAAGTAGAATAAAAATCTATGTATATATTTTACTTAACCCTGATAAATCAGACAAGACATTGCTGTTTTTATTAAACCAAAAATATTAAACTAGCTTTCTTTGCCAAAGCTTTATCTAAATTATGTGAACTTGCATTCCTAAATCATATCCAAGTTTGTTTCTGTAAAAATGACTTTTAAATTGCACACATTGAAAGTATTTGAGATTCAATTTTCTTATTTCTGGAAATACTAGGGAAATTCAATTTATGTAAGTGTTTATCTCTAAAACAATAAGAATAGAGCTTTTAAAAAATATCTAATTTAGTAATGTCATCCTAAGGTAGAAATATTACACAATGAGAGGTAAAGATGTTTCTAAATTATGGATACTGTAAACAGGCAGACACAGAGAGAATTTATAGCTTTAATTCTGAAATTTTAGCCAGAGGTTAAGCATAAACGTATAATTACAAAACGCATTGGTTTCTAGCAAAGAGCTTTTCTCTTCACAGTAGGTATGAATCCTTCATTTATTTGAGCTCTATATAGACAGGTAGACAAATAGAAGAGACTGGCAAACCAGACTGTTGACTCTCACTCAACAGACAAGATCTCTAGAAAACCATTAATCTGTTTATAGATGTCACAAAAACAAATAAAGCCAGAACTAGAAATCAAGAGAGTACTGTACTCAAAAGGAAACAAATCCTGGCCATGTTGCTGGTGGACATGACTCCAGAGCACTGGAATCAGGAACCCAGTGTGAGAAGTCAGAACCCCAGCTGGGTCCCCAGAACACTAGTTAGAAACGGAGCTCAAAGGACTCCAACAGGCCTCTTCCCTGGCTGGAAGAGATAGAGACCTAAAAAACAAGGTGTGATCCTATCCAAGTCATTACACCAAAGCTATGAAAGACAAATGTTCTATAAAATTAAGGAGATGATTTTATTTGTGCAATTGCAATAGGGAGAACATTCATTTATGGGGAATATCTTAAACAAAAGGGAGAAAGCCTGGGCTTTCAAAGAGGCAAGTAAACAAGAAGAGGGCCATAAGGAAAGATGGACATTGAGCCTTATAGGATTCATAATGGGTGATAGTCTTACCCTGGAATATGTGAGAACAGTATGGTCCTTTGTGGTGAGCCATTTCCCAGGATATAGAGGGTTTGGGAGATTTCTTCATTGTCAGACTCCAAGGCTCAGACAAAGTTCAACATTCTCACCCCTTCACCTTCTAGGAGATCTCAACTCATACAAGGGTCTAAAAGTTGAGGGAGGTGTAAGAAGGGAGATCTGTTTAACTTGGAAAAGTTATTAAAGTGATTTTGATTGCATCACATCCCAAACGGAAATCACTTATCTGTTCTGTAAGTTCCTTAAGGTCAGTCATATTCCTCTATGATGTTGGGGAAGTTATTTAATTTCTCTCAGCATCCTTCCCCTACTCAGTAAAATTAGTAGGTTATAGACAGGCATAAAGATGTTCACTGCACATTTACTTATAAAACCAAAGGACTGAAAACAGTCCAAATGGATGTCTGCAGGGGAATTAATAAATAAAATATTTATATTCACACAATGGGCTACACTATAGCAGTTTAAATAACTTGATTTATACAAATTATCACAAATAGATATTAAATATAAAGTATCAAGAAAGAAAAATAGAGAATCATACCAACAGTGTATCACAACACAGGAACAATGAAGACATACATACATGAAACCATTTTAAAAAGAAGTGAGTGTTGACCTGCCCAGTCCTAGCCTTTAGCCACATGTGACTATTAAGCACTAGGAATGCTGCTAATCTAAACTAAATGTGCTGTGAGCTAAATGACACACTCATTTAGAATACTTAGTATTTTTAAAAGAGAGTTAAAATAACTCATTAACACTATTTAAATATTGATTGTCTATTGAAATAATGCTTTGGATATATTGGGTTACATAAAATAGATTTTAAAAATTAATTCCACCTGTTTGGTTTACTTTTAATAAACATTTTGTGCCCGGCTCGGTGGCTCAGCCTGTAATCCCACGCCTTTGGGAGGCTGAGGTGAGTGGATTGCCTGAGCCCGTGGGTTCGAGACCCGCCTGGGCAGGCGAGACCTCATGTCTACAATAAATCAAAAAAAATTAGCCGGGTGTGGTAGCGTGTGCCTGTAGTTCCAGCTACTTGGAAAGCTGAGGTGGAAGGATCTCCAGAGCCCAGCAGGTCAAGGCTGCGGTGGCCGGGAGCAGCCATTGCACTCCAGTCTGGGAGACAGTGAGACTCCAACTCAAAAAAAAAATTAAATAAATAAATAAATAAATAAACATTTTGTAATAAACATTTTATTCTAGAATAGTTCTAGGTTTACAGAAAAATTGCACTGACAGTATAAAAAGTTCCCATATTACAGTTAATAAGTTTAATAACACTTTTCCTTGTTATTAAAATCTTATATTAATATGGTACATTTGTTCCAATTAGTGAAGCAATTTTTTTACATTATTGCCTATATTTACTTTTTAATTGATACATAATAATTATATATATTTATGGGGGTACATAGTGATACTTTGACCTATACAATGTATAGTGGTTATTGGTCATTATACAGGGTAATTAGCACATCCATCCTCTGAAACATTTATCATTTCTTTGTATTGGGAACATTCAATATCCTCCTTCTAGCTATTTGAAACTGTATATTATTGTTAACTATAGCCATCCCACAGTGGTATAGAACACTAGAACTTATTCTTTCTATATAACTGTAATTTTCTATCCTTTAACAAATCTCTCCCTACCCTCTTTTACCCCTTAGCCTTCCCATCTTCTAGTATCCTCTGTTCTACTTTTAATTCTATGAAGATTAACTTTTTTTAGATACTACACATGAGCAAGAACATGCGGTGTTTAACTTTCTGTTCCTGGCTTATTTTGAATGTGGCTACTAGACATTTAAAATTGCATATGTCTCACGTTATACTTCTGGTGGATAGCGCTGGTCTAGAAGTCTACATTTCAGATCGAGTTCACTGGTTCCTCTTAGGAAATGGGGAAAGAAAGAGCATTTGGAATGAAATTGAATGATATCTTTAGTTATTTCGATAAGGTTTAATTGTTTTAAAGAAAAATAGACCAGAAGAAAATACAACAAAAATGTTGACAGTTGCTAATTCTGAAGTATGAGAATATAGATGATTGTATAATATCTATCACATCTTCTAGTTTCTCAACAAACAAACAAACAAAAACAGTTGGACTAGAGAGTTTCCAAAAACTTTGCACAGTTCCCATGCTTATATTTGGCTAGATAAGATGAGCCGTGCACTTGAGTTTATTAAAAACTAGTTATATGTAGTCTTAGTCAGCTATAATTTTCTATGCTTCATTTTTCTTTTCTGTAAAATGAGTGGTTGGAGAGAATCTTCAACATCTTGCCAGCTCTCAGAGAAACCTGATTAGTATCTTTTCTTTTTTTTAAAGATGTGGAGTACAATTCAGGGGGTTAGGTTTACAAATGTTCATTATGCAGTTACCCTTGTTGATGAGGTGTGCCTCTCCCTCCCCTGGAAGTTTCCGTCAACTTCCAATCTCACCCCCACTCCAGTAGTTTCCCACTATTGCCAATCCCTTTCTTATAGTATTATGATAACTGTTCAAGGCCTGCTTATGAGCGAGAACATATGATACTCTGGTCTTTGTTTCTGTGATAGATCACTGAGTATGATAGACTCTAAATCCATCCAAATTGCTGCGAAGTTCATATGGACTTTATGGCTCATAATATTCCATTGTGTATATGTACCACATTTTTTTAATCCAGTCCAGCTTCGATGGACAGCATGGTTAATCCCATGTTTTTGCTATTGTGAATAGAGCTGCAACAAACATGAGTATGCAGGTATCTTTTTTGTAGAATGACTTGAGTTTCTCCGGGTATATTCCCAATAGGGGGATTGCTAGATCATATGGAAGGTCAATTCTAGTTCTTTCAGAAATCTGATTTGTTTCTTAAGTCATTTCAGGTGTCTAGTATGGTGAATGATAATAAATTACTATGGAAAAGCTTGTATTTATCAAAACAAATGTTTCCAGTAGCAATGATGACATTGACATACACTACTCCTTGTAACTAGTCTGGAGGTGTTTGTTTTAGAAATTTGGCATAATTTGAAATTAATCAACATAAAAATAGTGGGTTCATTTTATTAATTTTTTCTCTTTCTACTAAAAACTTTGCCCTTAATGTGCATCAGGAAACTCAGCACAATAAATTTTTGTGCAGAATTTGATAATCTATGTTGTTACTCTGTATAATATAGGTGATGGTACTAGGGAGTAATTACATTTTGGTCTCTCAAAACACTGCCAAGCACCTTCTGCTGACTCCCCATAAAGTATCACAGAATGGATAGACATTTGAAAAAATATGTTTTAAAATATTTATTTAATAAGAAATAAAAGACAAGTAGCATTATTGCCTATTATTGAATTTAAATAATCTTTCAAAATACAAGTAAGTTATCCTCATATATAACAAGTATTTTTCTTTAAAATCTATTTTTCCCAAAGCTACAGATTATAGCTATATTCTTAAATGGGGGAGAGAAAAAGTGACTCTTCCTAGTTCCATTGCTTTTTTTTCTCAAAATATTTTCTAATTAATCATTTTCTCTTGATTTATTTTTTCTTTTCTATTTAATGAGTATTTGATTTGGTGATAGTGGGTGACTGACTATTCAAAACTATGCAAATGTGAAAGCTAGACAATAGTAGAAAACATAGATGAAGCTCACCTAATGGTAATTTTTATCAAAATATAGCCAAAGGAGACTTTATCTAGTAAGATATGGAATCTATACTCTCTAGGCAGATTACGCAGAAAATAAAAAATAACCTTTTAAGGGTTCTAAAATTAGTTTATCATTTTAACATGTGTAATCGAATATAAAATTCTAGTTTTTCATTAACATAACACTTGTCAGTAAAGAACACGGAAATTTTTTTTAATGGATAAATCTATCAAACCCAAGTCACTTTTGATAAAATTTTAGTGCATTTATTGCTTCCTTTCCAGACTCAAGTATTATAAAGCAATAAAAATAACACTGTCTCTCCTTTCTGAAAGCCTTCTAAACTTTTCTGTAGCCATTTAGTGTTTGACTGTCACCATCCTTTCTAGGTTTCCCATTCTGGAACAACCAGATACTTTAAGACAAAACTCTTTTTGACTGAATAAACAAAGACATTCTATAACTGTACTTTGCCTACATATTCATGCTTCTTTGCCACCATTGTTCTTAGCATAGTGTCAAAATTTATGATAAATTTAACTTTATCAAAGTAACTGTCTTAGTCGATTTTGCTTTGCTTTAATGGAATACCCAAAGTTGGGTAACTTATAAAGGAAAAAGATTTTCTTGGCTCATGGTTCCACAAGCTATACAAAAAGCATGGTGCCATACCTGCTTGGCTTCTGGTGAGGTCCTCATGGCAGGAAGTACAGCTGCTTCCACTCATGGCAGAAGGCAATCTTCTGTGTGTAGAGATCACCTGGTGAGAGAGGAAGCAAGAGAGATGGTAAGAGGCACCACACTCTTTTATAACCAGCTCATAGAAACTCCCTCATCCTCCCCACCCTGAGGGTATCACTCTAGTCATAGGAGATCCCAACTGGGAATCAAATTTCAACATGAGGTTTGGAAGATTGAGTAATTAAACTATAGAAGTAACTAACAGAGAAAACTTGGAGGTAGATAATTGAGACCCGTCTGTCATATATCAGCATTCTAGTGGACTAGCAAATACCATGGATACATATAACACAACTTTCTACAGCTATTCACTTACCTTCTATGCTTTCTTACAGTAGAAAAACTGAATGTGTTTGTTAATGTAACCCAACCATGTAAGTACTCCACAGCATATAAACAGAGGCAAAAGTATATATACTTAAAATTATGCTTAATAATTTGTTTCAAAATGTAGTCATACTTAAAAATTATCTGAATATTCAATAATTATTCATTAATTTACTCAATTAGTTCAAGGTTTAGTTGAACCTTAGTTTAAGGTTTTAAAATACCTAGGAATCTTGGCTATTATAGTCAACCTGATATACTATAAAATATGATTAGTGATATATACAAAGATTTTCAGAATAATGTTTCAATAATTGAACACCAGATTAGCATTTTTCATAGTCTTGCATATTATGTATGAGTAACTTTAGCTTTTTCATGGATAAATAATCCACCATAAAATGTTTATAAAGGTCTGATTAACTAGTTTATTCATGAGAAAATAAGCCCTAATAAAATGTATTCTTATATTCTATGTTGATAACATTTGGGACTATGTATATATTTGCTTTTTTTCCCTTAAACCCAATTATTAAACAAAGGATTATTAAACCAACCTTGATTGTGTCAACTTTTATTCTTATATATAAATATTTTTGAACTAGTGGTTTCTATAACCAGCCTAAAAGTCTGCTTTATTTGCTTAAAAGTCTGTCATTTTTGAAGTTTAACTTCCTTATGGTTTATGAATTTTGGAAATATTATTTCAACAGAGAAATAAGAACAGAGTTCTTCTAATTTAAGATACATTATAATATTGTTTATTAAACCAGCCCTTTGGAAGTAGAAAAACATTTTATTCTCAGCAGAATTTAAAGATCTTTCTGAATTACAGACACACACATAAAGATAACTGAACATTTTAGCCACAGATCAAAGTAAACACAGAAATACAAAATTCACCATCCAGATTTCAAAGAGGTGTTATCTTCCACATTGGGCACAACATTTTTAATTGAACTGAGTTCATGAATAAACAAACAGAAGACTAACAGATTGGACTCCAGGTTGTTTCTTATCTAACAGAGAGAAAATTTAGGTTATTTTGAAACAAATCTCACATGTAATACTCTATTTTTTCTAATATTTTATATTTCAGTGTGTATCTATAAAAAAAGAACTCTTTAAAATAGTACCATTATTGAATCCCACTTCTGCCCCTATAATTTACCAGAACCCCTTCAAACTATTAAATATTTAGACAGACTTTCAGTGTCACTAATTGGCCTATAATTATATTCTATAAGATTTTTTGAATAAGAATTCCACACATTGCACTTAGTTAATACGTCTCTTAAGTCTAATTTAATCTGTAAATTCATCTCTTTTTCTTTTATCTTACCTTTTATTTGTTGAAGAAACTGAGTCACTGATTCCTTAAAATTTTCCATATTCTGGATTTTACTGACTGTATCACCAGGTTTTTTTAAAAAAGCATAGTCCTCTGTCCCTGTATTTTCTGTAAACTAATATTTATATTTAGATATTTTATTAGATTCAGTTTTTATCTATTGACAAAATTCTTCATAATTAGAGTTGTATACTTCCCTTGGGAGGATGTACTGTCTGTTTCTCTTTTTTGTGATGCTAAAATTGATTGGTGGTTTCAGGTGTTGTTAGCCTGAACTTTCATTATTAAGCTTCCTTCTTCAGCTCCTTACCTAATGATTTTAGGTTGATGATCAATACCTAGATCAATCATTACATTAGGGATTGCAAAGTGATGATATTCTATTATACCTTTATGATTTATTAGCTAGAATGCTTCTATTAAAAAAGGAGTTATTTTTTTAACAAGGAAATGACATAATCTAAGCTGTGCTTTAAAAGAATAAATCTGATATTAATATGAAGAATGGATAGGAAGGTGAGATACTAGAGTTAAAAACATAATTCAGGATTCCTACAAGTCATCTCTGTGAGGTAATGGATGTCCTAAAAAAAGTAATAATAGGAAAAAGGAAACTGGCAGAAAATGCACCCCATGAACTGAAGCTGGCAGTGGTTTGGCTGACCAGTCAGGAGATCAAAAAACCTGGTGTCTGGAAAAATGTAGGTGCCACTAATGGTAACAGAGAGGACTAGTGGTTTGGAGAAGGGGAGAGATGATGGATACTATTTTGTCTGTTTTTATATCTTTGTTAAAACAGCCATTCTCTCCCTGCTGCATTTTCTATTGCTTTGGGGAGTCTGATTTTTAAGAACTTCACTGTGATTTCTGTCAATTCCCTCAGGGACCTCCTTCATGATCTAATATTTCTCACCATCTGGAAGTGGAAAGATTTTCCCGACATCTAACCAGAATTTTTATTCCCTACTTTTGCTTTGCTGAGCTGCAAACACAATCATTTCAAAGGTTTATGGGTAGGCATTTTGATTTCTTTAAGTTTGAAAGACCGATGTGATGACTCAGTTAATTTGGAATTCAGAAGTTGTCTCTCAGGATCTTTTAAATACATAAACAAAGGCGTTTTATTCCGTTCCATTGCCCCTACTTAACCTTTTTTTCTACTCCCCCTAAAAGACTCTTCTCCCTCCTGCGTTCTTCAATTACTGAACTGTCACTTCCAAGCCTGGCCTCCTGCTTGAGTAACCCACATGGACAGTATTTAGTTCTGTGGTTCTTTGCCTGTAAATCACCCTCTTACTTTCTAATCATTTATGTTACTGTTCTTTTAACTCCCTTGAGTTGATCTATATTGTGCTGCCATCAATGTACCCAGGCTTGTTTTCAGGATTCCAAAGCAAACTTACCAATACACTTAAAAGGAGATTTTTCTCTTTTTGTTCTGTTTGGCTACCATGCCATTGGCCTTTGTTCTATTGCTTGCCAATACATTAATTCCTTATTGTTTATCAATGTTGTTCCTGATACTAAAAAAGTCACATTTAACCTAAGATCACAGCATCCAGAAATGAAGAAATGTTTTATTTCTGCTTTATTATGGTTGTGCTATTTCTTGATTGAGTCATTAAGTTCAGAGACATTGCATTCCAGCTGTATCCCAACATAAATAATAGACCACTTCCTTAAACATTTTATATATTGATTTTTTTTAATGAAACTTTTAAAAAACACACTATAGGAACTGGACACATAAAACAATGTTATGTAGAGACTTTCTTGAAAAGTAAAAACAAACAAAATACCCCTTTTTAGCAATGAATAGCAACTCCCTAACTAATCTGTCAAATGTATTATTATTATTATTAGTAGTAGTAGTAGTAGTAGTAGTAGTATTTGAGATAGGATCTTGCACTGTCTCTGTCACCCAGAGTACAGAGGTATAGTCATAGCTCTCTGTAACCTAGAACTCTTGTGCTCAAGCATTTCTCTTGCTTCAGCCTCCTGAGTAGCTGGGGTTACAGGAGTGCCCCACCACACCCAGCTGATTAAAAAAAAAATTATAGAAACACTAATATACACAAAGAAAAAGAAAAAGAAAATCCATACACAGAGCAGAGCATCAAGTTATGTCAACAAGTGAGGTTTTAAGAATAAAAGACGGAGCATTGGATGGATTACCTTACATGGGCTGTGGCTGCTTCTGAGACAATGGTATGGTAGATGTGGTTTATGTGTTAGCAAAATCAGAGAGGGCACCCAGTCCTTTGTACCTCACCAGCAGCAGGGAAATGCAGTCACTGGGAAAGATTTTTGTATTTGGAACCAGTACAGGGTTCCAAACTGGTTGGTGGTTCATGTAATCTATATTATGACTCTTCAAACTGTAGAGAAACAACTGATATAATAGCTATCTTTTTGAGAATCTATAAAATAAACCAAGGTGTCTTCAAAAACAGGCAGTAACCCCTATCCCAGGCTCTATAAAAGAAGCCAAACCATCCATAGTAGTTTCCAGATAAAGCCCAGTCTATGGGGCAGCTAGTTTGGGAGCTACCCTACTTCTGGCCCCTGGGATGGAGATGGGACACTGTGTTCTCTAGATCCTGTGTGGGACAAGCAAACAAAAAAACAAGCATCGTTTTCCAAATCAAAGAAGAGAAAACCAATCAGGTTATCTGCATCCCAGGCCTTGTGAGGCCAGCACAGAGGCAGTAGGGCTGATTTTCAGGCCAAAAGGCTACTCAGTACATTGGGTGTTTGAAGCCAGTAGCCTTACTGATGAGTGGTTGAGTCCATAGTAACTGGTGAGTTGTTGATATTCTAGATAACACCCTAGAGATAGCTTTCCTTGCAAAGCTCAGAAAAAAGGATACATTCTTGAAGTTAGAACTCCCAAACTATTCAGTCTGTTCATTAAAAAAGGTATCTGATTGTTATTAAAATAGATCTCAGAACTTCCACCCAATAGTGTTTATATTTAGTTCTCAATTTCGCTAAGCTCTTCAGATTTAAAGAGTGACCCAGTTAATGAAAAGCAGTTATTTGGTTGTTGAGGGTTCATTTTTTTGCCTGGTATGTGTGAGTGAATTGCAAACATAAAGAACAAGGTAATCTTTCTGAAATGTGTGCTAGGTGGCTCATCTTTTTTCTCACTAAATCCAGGGTTTAAACAAGGTCATATCTGGGATGTAAAACCCTAAGCAAGTCTCAGTGAGTGATACTTCCCAGCCCCCTTCACCCCACATTTACAACCCAGTGAGTTCTGGTTAAAATGAACACCCAAACAGCTGGATAAGGGAAAAATACATTTTGAGGAACGTATGTGGAAAAGGAGGTTGTATTCTGTGAACAAACAGCAATGGATAGTACTAGCTGCATCTTGTAGCTGGGAATTGGGGACCTAGGAACCAAAGAGACTATATTGTGGTGACCTCCCCATCTATTGTCATGCATGTCACTTCAAATACTCACCTGATTGGACCACAGAAGCCAGGGCTATTTCCCTGATTTGCAATTGAAAACCCATACCAAAAGTATAGCTAAGCACCTGTTCTATAGGTCAGAAAACCTCTAATAGCCGAAGTCTCCAAGTCTCTTGAAGTATGTTTTCCAACTCAATCACTAACCAGCAATTCTTGATTTTACCTCTTAACCCACTCATTTTTTATCTAAGATAATATGCCCTACAAGGCCAGGTCTGAAGTTCTCACGGAATTCTCTCTTTCTTCATTCTCAAAAGTCTAAATGAATTGAAGGAACGAGGTATGATTTTTTTTTTTTTTTTTTTTTTGAGTTGGTGTCTCACTCTGTCGCCCAGACTGGAGTGCAGTGGCCGCTCCCAGCCACCGCAGCCTCGACCTGCTGGGCTCCGGCGATCCTTCCGCCTCGGCCTTCCGAGTATCTGGAACTACAGGCATGCGCTACCACGCCCCGCTGATTTTTTGATTTATTGTAGAGATGAGGTCTCGCTGCCCAGGTGGGTCTCGAACCCGCGGGCTCTGGCAGTCCACTCACCTCAGCCTCCCAAAGGCACGGGATTACAGGCTGAGTCACCGAGCCGGCCGAGGTATGATTATATGCATAATTAAGACTACACTCTTGTGGTGAGGCTGGGGATGGTGGCATGAGATGTATCTCACAATCTTAAAACAAGATTGGATCTGTGACTCAGGTGCTCACTTCACTTTTCAGACTGTACCTATATGAAAAGCTCCACGGTAGAGATGGAAGGTCATCCAGGGCTTGTCATGATCTACTTCGTGAAAGAGTTTGAAAATATAGTCTGTCCCCAGCAGGTACCTGTTAATAAGATACCCTTGAGCCTGAAAGTGCCAGAAATCTGCCAAAGTTTGTGACTCATCAGTAATGAACTGCAGAGACAATTAGCTAAATTCATCTAATTTGTTGAAATTCACAGCTAGGATTTTAATTTGCACATAGAGTAGCTGCAGCTGTTCTGTCTTTCAATATATGTAAAGCGTAGCAGGATATCTTCTCGGTAATAATCTTAATAGTACTCAGCTGAAGCAAAATTCTTGCAACTTCAATGTGTTTCAGTGCAAATTCTGTGTTCAAAACTGGAGTAATAAAATAGTAAAGGATCCAGGCCAACAAAAAAACCCTCTAGACCATGGGAAATAGTTTCAATTCATCCAAAATTATCATCTCGGGTCGGGTGGGATTAGAATGTGGACATTCAGTTAGGTTGCTAGTAAGTGATGCTGTTGCATTAGGACATAAACTGTCCGATATAAAAGTCTAAAAACATTCTCCAAGGCTCAGCCAGTGAAACTTAACAAGAAGCATTCTTTTTGGAATACTCACTTTTAGTGCTTGTTTTTCTATCTCCATAATTCCTGTGGAAGTTACATGAATCAAGCAAATAATCAAGGCAGATTGTTACCTTTTCAGTACATGAAATGTGTTATAAGAAATCAAGCTGTAATTATAACTATTCTGTGTTTTGAGTAAATTTGAACAACTCTCAAAACTTTGCTTGGAAGGGATCTTTGAGCGATTCCACTCTTTACACATTTTTATAACATAAATTAAAGAGTTAAGATTTCGACGGCTATAACCACAAAGTCACAAGTTATTTCATGTTGTGTTGTATATCATCTGCTTATATTCTTTATTTATGGTAGAGGTTTTCTTGCATTTATTTTTTGTTTGTGTTTGAGTGTATAGATTTATATATGTATCACTATATACATATACATATATCCAGACCATTGTGACAGAAAAAAAATGTGTTTTTCATACTTCTTTATGTGCTGTAATGTATGCAATGGCCTACGTATATGACCATTATGTTTCTTGAAAAAATAGATACTGGCTGTACCAACAGGTAGAAATAGGTGAGCACTACAGATTTATTCATAACAAACTTGTTATCACATACTTTTGAAAATTAAAACAAGTGTCAGACAAGATTCTGACACATAGATGATACTTGCTAGCATGCAAACACACCGTTTATTGAACTGTGTAGTAAATAGGGTGACAACTGTCTCAATTTGCCTAGTACTGTCCTAATTTTAGCACTGACATCCCAAGTCAGTATTGAGCAAATCAGGACCTTTAGTCATTCTATATACAGTCTCTTCTTTCAAGTGCCCAGCCACATTCTGAATGAAAGCTTCATATGAGACTGATTTTTAAAAATTCTGAAGCAAGATGTAGTAAGCTTATAGCTGACATATTGTGGGCGCAGCCTCTGAATTATCAGCTGAACACAGAAACACTTAGGACTACAACCTCAGTTGCCACTATTAAGAATAAGTGTGAAGAACCTACTATACTCCTGTACCTATTTCATGTAAGAGTGAAGTATCCCTGAAATATTTTAGCCTAACTATAAACCATGAAAACCACTCAAAGCATGGAGAACTCATTTTGGCTCCTATGATGCTAATTGATTAGCCATTGTTTTAACTGAAGGAACCCTGTTTATATTCATTGTTCTATTTTAAAGAGCCTTGGCTGTTGATCATCGGGGCTGTTAGTTGTAGAAGTCTTTGGTTTTCTTATTACATGCCAGTTCATCATCCCTAAAGTGTGGACTAAAACTAACAGTGTGTATTTATATGACATGTGATATGATCAAATATTTTAAAGACCAGTTATCAAAGTGCCACATGCCCCAAGCAAATCTGAAGGAAAAACAGACTGAGAAGCTTAGGGATGAGTGCTTTTTAAGGATAGAACATCTGAAAAACTATTTGTTGACAAGTTATTCAGAATGTCAAGACTGTCTGTGACAATATCAATCTTCAAAAAGGAAGTTAAGATCCTTTCTCTAGAAATAACAAGATTAAAGTAAACCCATGCTGTTCCAGCAAAATGTTGACCAACTAGAGACATGATTGGGGGGATAGGAGTTCAGTTCTAGTCTTTCCTATACCTAATAACAAGCCCTAGCTCCTTCACTGAGATCAGCCTTTGACACAAGGATTTGTAATTTTAAACAGGTAGGAAAACAACAACAAAAAACAAGCTCTATAACTTGAACAAGTCACTTTTTAAAAAACTTTTGTCTCCTTTGTTATGAAGAATAGTTGATCTTTAAAGTCCTTTCTAGCTCTTAAAAGTGTTTGAAGTGTGGATTGTAATTCAATGTGTTTCAATTTTTCACTTTAAGTTTTAAAGAGATAATTAGCTTTTCTTGTATTTTGCCAGCATTAAGTAGAAATCTGGCCAATCGCCATGCTACCAGCTCTTCAACCACCCACTTTGGCTTTGGAAATGGTAGAGGATTTCTCTGAAGCAGAGAATATAGCTGTGAACACAATGATGTTTTGTAGACAGGTCAGCATCTTCAAAGTATCTACACTTAGTGAGCATATTGTGACCATTGAAAGAACTTCATACAATAATTCTGAGTGTGTGTTTACATCATATTCTAAGACAATGCCCTAAATAGTGTCATTCTCTAGGAATGCAGGTCTTTTCAGCTTTGGCATCAAATTTCTCTAAATGGAATTTGCTGTACAGATAAAGCACAAAACACAGCAAGCTTTGACTCTGAGGACATTTCCTTTGATAAAACACACTCAAAAAACGTCAATGGGAATGATATTATTTAGCCCCTTGTTTGTGTGAGAGCAATGATCTTTATAATGCAAGATGAAGATATCCAAACCAATTTTCTAGAATATTTCAGTTGATTTTTCAAGCTGATGTGCTGCCTTAGTCTGACATCTAAATCAAGTGAGGCTGTACACTTCAGGGCACAAATTAGAGGACTGGCACCAGACTACAGCAGTTAGACTGCTGGGGAATCAATACAGGCCATTTAAGCATCAGGACTGCCTGTTTCATTTTTGACATTCAAGTTTATGCTTATTGAGTGGAGGAGCTTTAACTCTACAGCGGCAATAAACTCATTAGGAAGTGTCAGCTGGGATTATAATGCATGTTAAATAAATATCATTCATGCTGAGACACAGTCTTCATTAACTCTTTAGTTGAATTTCTGGAGATGAAAGCAGTTGAAGTAGTTTGGGGTATAGTGGGTTTCGAGAACTATTTCTCTCTCCCTTAGGCTTGTTACAATGTTTGAATTCCAATATTAAAAAAGCTTGCTTATGAGTGGAAAACTTTTCTTTTCTCTAGAAACCACCAACCAAATGATATGACAACTAAACGCCACGAAGAGGATTTGCTCAATGAAGTCTGAAAACTGGGTCTTGTTGGAATGAAACTCTAATTAGGCATTTGGGAATTCTGCATTAGACAAACATGTACAGGTGGGTTTTTTTAAAGAAGTATGATTCCTTCCTCAGAGCATGTTCTCTAAAAGTAAGGCTCCATAATAAATTTTGAAGATGATAGACTGATAGAACTATTGGTAAGACTATGATGAATGGAGTCAGAAAAAGCAAAATGCTGTATAGCAGGATCTCTAGAGACGCCCTTTATAAATGTACTTTTGCTTGCTTTAATCAATGGCTCAGCCATGCTCCCATCGTGAGTTCTTAATCGCAGCCCTTATGTTCTTGGGCTACATCTTGTTGATCCATAAGTGGAACAGGATCACTGTACAGGAAAATGGCTGGTGCCAGAGATGAGCTTTGTCTGCCACATTGCCTGCTTTTGTGCCACATATTTTCTCATCACCTACATTCCAGCAGTCAACTGAGGGTCCAACCAAAGCTTTGCTTTCAGCTGTTCTCTGGTTAAAAATGAGTAAAACTCCCCCTCCCGAGTAGGGATTTCTTAAAAATGTTATTGGTTAATTTTTAAATAGCTCCAAGATGTGACCCTGAATATCTTTTGTGTTCTATGGGGGGGGGGCGGCTTCTGATCTTATTTATTTGTTGCTCAAAATATCTTATTTTCAACTAAACTCAGACTTAGAGGTAGAAGCTAACAGAAAGGATGGCCTGTGTCTCTTGGCAATCTGTTCTGGTGTTTTTCTTTGCCCAAAAGTGTATTATGTTCTGTGGTCTCTTCCTAATTTTTCTTAGTACACTGTTTCTTCAGAGTAATACCCTAGCGTTTGTGTTGTAGGACACGCAGAGTAACAAGATTCTGAATCTTGGGTTTTTTTGGTCCTAGTTTCTTGCCTTCTTTGTTTTAGGGCTTTCTTTAAACTTTTAGTCTAGTCAAACATAATATTATTTGAGTAACAAATAAATAAGATCATACAAAAACACAGTAGAACACAAAAGATAATCTGGGTCACATCTTTTCCTGGGCTGACTCACACTACAGGGCCTCATCTCCTGGGACCAGCAGAATCCACAAGTTTTTCAATCTCTCTAAAGAAAATGATGTCTACCAATTTGTTGTGTTCTATTGTTACTGGAAGGGACTTTGTATCTGCCTCTTCCAGCCAGTTGTCTTCTTCTACCTTTAAACAATTTCATATTTCCTATGTATTTTCTTAGAACTATTGCTAATTCTATCAAAATACTCTTATAACAGGAAACAAACTTATACGCATAGTTGATCTTGTAGACTTTCACGTATTGTATGTAACAGGTTAAAGAGTTCTAGCCAGATCTACAACTTATGGGCCCACAGTGTTTCTCTGTATCATGTTTACCCAAGACAAATTAGAGAGCAGGGTCCACAGGACCAAGGCAAGTTGTTTCATCACCCATATTATACTCTACAACCAACCAATTTTCAAGAATTTAATAGGTATACCCTGCTGCCCTAGAGAATGTGGATACTGAACCCTGGACTCTCAGCCTTACCAATGAGGAACATGTTGAGGTACTCTTCTGGTAATGGTGCCTTTGAAAACAGAAATATTTAACTGTCTCCAATAATGAATTGACCTGGAACATATCCTTGTTCAATCATAGTACTGGGCTTTAGTGAAAAAGAATGAAGCCATTTACTAAAATGTTAATCCATGCAAAGCATCTGGAAGAGAGCCCAGACTGTAATAAGTGCCTGTGCTTATTGGCCTCCATTTGACCTCTCAGCAGCACTCTCTCCTCTACTGGTCATTTGCCCATCTTCTCTGGCTTGCTTTCTTCCCAAGAAAAGAAACCTCTCTCCAGGACTACATTACCCAGGTTACCCTGCCGGCCAGCTTCAGTTAGGAGCCTGCCAATGAGAGGAAGTGTTGGGGACCAGAAGGTGGGAAAAGAGAGGTTAGGGAACTTCCTTCCTGCCTCCTCCTACCTCTGCTTCTTTCTCTGTCAGCAATAGCCTTGCCATTGCTGAACTCCACTGGTGGTTCTTCTCTACTGCTGCAGTAACACTGCTTTCTTCCCTTGTCTTTCCAGCCCCAGGGAAGTTAATGCCCCTGCTTCTGTTGCTGGTCTCTGAGTGGGTCAATATCCCATTTTGGGGTGGGGGCAAAGATTTTTGTTTTTATTTTATTTTTTATTTTAAAGATGTGGGGTACAATTTAGGTTTAGATATATAAATGTTCATTATGCAGGTACTCTTGTTGATGAGGTGTGTCCCTATCTCCCCTGGCAGTTTCCCTCAACTGCCAATCCTACCCACCCTCCCCTGGCAGTTTCTCACTACTACCAATCCCTTTCTTATAGCATCATGATAATTGTTTAAGGTCCGCTTATGAGTGAGAACTGTTCTTTGTTTCCATAATAGATCCTTGAGTATGACAGACTCTAAATTCATCCAAGTTGCTGTGAAGTCCGTATGTTTGTCCTTCTTTATGGCTGCCTAATATTCCATTGTGTATATGCACCACATTTTTTTAATACAGTCTGGCTTCGATGGACAACATGGTTGACTCCATGTTTTTGCTATTGTGAATAGAGCTGCAATAAACATGCATATGCAGGTATCTTTTTTTGGAGAATGATTTGCGTTAATCTGGGTATATTCCCAACAGGGGGATTGCTGGGTCATATGGAAGGTCAATTTCCAGTTCTTTCAGAAATCTCCACACTGTCTTCGAAAGAGGTTGCACTGGTTTGCTTTCCCACCAGCAGTGCAGAAGCATTCCTTTTTCCTCTGCATCCTCACCAGCATCTGTTGTTGTTTGTTTTATTAATGATGGTCATTCTTACTGGGGTTAGGTGATATCTCAATGTGGTTTTGATTTGCATTTCTCAGATGAATAGTGAGGCTGACTGACTGATCACACGCAGAAGATTGAAACAGGATCCCTACCTATCACCATACACAAAAATTAACTCTAAATGGATCAAAGACCTAGACATAAAACCTCAAACTATAAGAACCTTAGAAAATGCAACAGACACCCTTAGGGAAATTGGAACTGACAATCAATTCCTGATCAAGACCCTAAGTGCCCATACCATAAGAAATAAGATAGACAAGTGGGACCTCATCAAACTGATAAGCTTCTGCAAAGCAAAATAAACCATCATGAGAGCAGTGAGGCAGCCCACAGAATGGGAAAAAATATTTGCCAACTGCATATCTAAGGCCTAACATCTAGGATCTACAAGGAACTCAAATGCTCCAAAAAGAAAAAAACAAAACAGCCCCATTAAAAAGTGGGCAGAAGATATGAATAGACACCTCTCAAAAGAAGATATACGGGCAACCCACAGACAAATATCCCATTTTTTATTCCTTAGCTCTGCCCCAATCTCTGTAAATAGTCCCTTCCCTTAAATCAGTGGTTCTCAACCCTTGCTATACATCATTATTATCAAGGGAGCTTTTGGAAACTACCAATGCCTGGACCCATTTCCCCAGAGATCAGCGTAACAGACTGGGATGAGACCTGGGTGCTGGTGTTATCTAAGAGCTCCACAGGTAATGAATCCCAAGTCGAGAATCACTTATTGAAACCATTTGAGTGAATTCTGGTTTCTGCTAAGACCCTGACAGAGTGCCTAGTGAACCTTGCCTTTTGTCATTGTTATTACAACTACCACCACCTTTTTTTCTACTATGCTAATATTAGCAGTTCTTCTCCATTTACAAATAAAGAAACTTTTTACATAAAGCTTAAGGAATTTTCTGAAAACTATGTGGTTTCTCAGTGGCAGTTTCTAAGTGGACTTCAGTTTATTTGGCTCAAAAGCTCATTTTTTAAATAACTCTTTCTACTATGATATACTGTCAAGATCAGGTCTTCTCAAACTTTATTGTGCATTTGAAACATTTGGCATCCTGTGTAAGTGCAGTGTTTAATTCAGTAGTTCTGATGCCTGAGAGTCTGTCTTTCTAACAGCCTCCCAAGTGTTGCCAGTGCTGCAACAAGAGATTCTGCCACAGACTCACACTATCACATCTACCTACTTACCTGTGTTTACACCCACATGCTCTGCCTTCTCATTCAAAACCATCTCATCCAGGGCACCAAATCCCTTCAGCTCTTGCTCACCAAGAACATGTCTTCATTAATACTCTTCTCTGTTCTACATCATTTTTCTCCTCTGTCCTGAATTGTTTCATCAGCATAACATATAAACATCAATTTTTAATCTTAAAGAACTTACTCTGATTTCACTCCTCCCACCAACCTCTACCCCAATTTTTATACTTATTTGCTGAAATTATTCAAGTTTTCCTTTTTAATTTTTGTCTCCAACTGTGTTCTTCTCATTCTTAGGTCCACTCTGCCTTAATCAGCTCTCATCAAAGTCATCAATAAGATATACGTTGCTAAATTCATTAGTCAGTTCATCTCCACCTTACTTTTCATCTGCTTTTGGTACATTTATTAACTTCCTTCCCCTTAGTAAGTCTTCATTTTGGTCTTTAGAACACCATATTCTCTTGGTTTTGCTTCCACTTCACTAATACTTCTGTCTTCCTCTCTGGTCCCTCTTATCTCTGACCTCTTAACTTGGGCATGCTCCAGGTCTCAGTTTTTGTTTTTTTTCTTTATCTACATTTCTTCTTTTGATGACTGCCTTCCAGAAGCATGGCTTAAATGCCATACATATGCCAAATTTATAGCTCTGGCTCAGATCTTTTGCCCGAAATCCAGACTCATAAATTCAGCCACCTCTGCAACATCTCTACTGGGATACCTAATAGATATTGCTAACACAACATATTCAAGACTGAACTTCTGGTATTCTTCACTAGGTTTATTTTATCCAGCTTTCCTCATCTCAGTTGATGCACTTCCATCCTTCCAGTTGCTCAGACCAAACATCTTGAAGCCATCATTGATTTGCTTCTTTCTTTCACACTTCATACCAACACTAACATGCACTCCTATTGACTCTTCAAAATATATCCAGAATCCTGTACTTGTCACTACCTCTCTTGCTACTACTACCTCTCTTTTCTGAGCCCCTTACTTGAGTTAACTGAAATAGCATCTAAACAATGCCTTGATTCTATACTTGCTATCCAACATCCACTGTCCCTTTCAATGAAGCAGATAGAGTGATCTTTTAAAAATGTTTGCTGGATCATATAGCTCCATTGCTTGATGTACTGTAAAAGATTATTCATTTCACTAAGTACAAGCCAAAGTTCTTGTATCAGTCAAAAGGGTCTACACAACTCACCTCCCCTCTTACCCTCTCCAGATTTGCTTCTTTGACTTCACATTATACTACTTTTCTGCTTGATCACTCCTCTTCAGGCATATTGGTTTCCTTGATGCTCCTTGAAGGCATGCTCTTACCTTCTTGCCTTTGCACTGGCTTTTCCTTATTCCTAGAATGTTCTTCCTTGAGTATCTGTGTGGATAGTTCTCTTATCTCCTTCAAGACTTTGCTCACATATTACCTTCTCAGTGAGTCTCGTCCTGATCATCCTATTTAAAATTGCAACTTTCTTCTCCACCCACTACCTCTCTCTAACTTTCCTGATTTACATTAGTGTGCTTAATTTTTTTTACAATATGCAAACCCTTTATTTATTGTGCTTGGTATTTATAGACTGTAGTATAAATTTTCAGAAGAATAAGCATCCTTGTATTGTTTCCTAATATTTTAAGTCACAAAAAAGTGCCTAGCACATAGTGATACTTAAAAAGTTTTGTGGGAAAAAAATAATGAATAAAAGAACAATTGTTTATTATAATTTTAAGATGGCAGATAACAGAATAAAGTCAAGAACCAAGAGTTTGAGCTTCCTAAGTATGGTAATAACACTCAGATACAATGCACACACACACAAAAAGGTACAAGTCCCATCTCTTTTTCGACCTATGTTCTTGTCTAGGTTCAAATAAACAACTTCTGGCTATCAGGAGTAAAATCCATTGATATGTGAGAAAGATCTCTTCCCCTAGCCTTTTGGTCTCATCTAATAATCTCAGTAAAGTGAACAGCTATTTCCTATTTTCTGTGCTCAACAGCATTTGTCAAGATTTTATAGTATATAAAAAATGTTTCACAGCATGGAATTTGGGCTATTGACAGAATGCATAGGGGAATCTAGAGGGATTGGGGAAATGTTTAGCATTTCACTGCACAGTACCCTCGGGGTAATGTTCTCAAGAAGAATCAATAATTGGAGGCCAACTAAATAGCTTTGTTCCCCTCAAATATGAACCTGGTTACTTTATCAGGGAAACAGATGTTTATTGCTTTCAGGCAGAAAATAATAAGTCAGGCAGGTTTATAAGCCCCTTTTCCATCTTGAAAGCATTTTTGTCAGCTTCTTCATTCTCAGAGAAAATTACCAAATCAAGCCCTGAAAGGTAGATGATTAGTGGGCGTCACACTTGGCATCTCATTTCTTCTTTCTGGCCAGGGATATGGAGATGGTATTGACCTCCCACTTGGGGAAAAACACATTTTTGACAACGGAGTTGTCTCAGGGATTTTTCTTGGAGCACAAAACCAGGTACCCATATGCTAATGTAGAAAAGCAAAGGAACATTTCATGAGGTACTCAGAACAACTTGGATCATGACTTACAAACAACAATAGAATAGCTGGCTTTTATTGTGAGGGAGAAAAGATTCATATTCTCCCTACAAAAGTAATTTGGATCAGGATAAAAGATGTCACATAGAAAATCTCTTCATCCTTTTTGATCACTCTAATCTTTTGAGAAACAGTTTCTATACTTTTTAGGAAAATTCAGGAAAGAAAAATGGTTACAATAAGTGGTCAGAGTTTTTGAAAGTGAAAATCTCAAATTCAGAGAGAACTCCATAATGTTCTTCCAACATAGAGGGATACTAATGACTGCACTAACTTTCAGGGCTTTTCATGTTTTGGGAAGTAGAGAAGAGCCAGGACCAAAGAGACCTGAAGAATCTTTATCCACACTGGAGTGCATACACTGGAAACAAGTGGGATGGGAATCTAAGCATTGCTTGCAGATAGAAACAGTACGTGTTTTACAAACCATACGTTGCAGTATTTTTCATGTGGGTAGACCACTGCACTAAGAATCCTTCAAGCTAGTCTCAGGGTTGCTTTGGAGCCAGCTCCTAATAGTCAACTGTGCCATGTGGACCTACCTGCTGTTCTTTGTCAGTAGACTGAGGAGACTCATCTCATGCTCCCATGATGTGTTCTGTTTAATTCTCTGTTATTTCCTACACATGGGTCAGACCTTCATGGTACCCTCAACATGGATAACTGCTTGAAGGTGATTGGAAGACATGGGTTTTGTAGATAGGCAACTTGAGTTTGGTCCCAACCTTATGCTTAGTAGAATAGAGGAGAAGAAAATGGAGGGGAGAAGAAATCTTCTTGAACCCATCACTTGGTTCTTAACTAAAGCCCCTTAACAAAAGACAGATTACCAAGAGAAAAACATGCAAATTTCATATATTTTAAGTGATACAGGTGCTTTCATAAGGAAATGAAGATTTGAAAAAATGAGTTAACTAAATATGATGAAGTGGATGGTCTTGGAGAAGCATGGTTGGACAAAGAAGTATGATCTAATGGTAATAAATTAAGGGGAACTTTGCAATTCCTATTTGTTCAGATTACTTTCTGTGTCTCTATGCAATTAGGACATTCCTGTCTTCCAGGTATAGGGTAGGCACCACTAGAAGAAAGATCTTATGACCTACCTGTGGGTAGAAGGGCAAGGAGAAGGTGAGAGTGACCTGCCTTCTTCTGCTGTTTCCTTGAATGCCAACATATCAAATTTAGGAATAGCATGTCCTGAACTCCATCACTAACTATAAGTAAAGGGCCAGTCCTTTAACATCTGTGAGTGTTAGTTTCTTAATTCCATTTGCAAAATTGGAAAGTAATCAAAATAATATTCCAATGTAGGATGAATGTAAGGATCATTCATTATGTTGTGTTGAAGGTGATTTGTAAATTCTACAAATATTAGTTTCCCAAGTGACACATAACTGTGATTCACAGTATAAGACCATTGTTTACAGTTGTTCCTCTGCTCTTCTTGGTCTTTGTTAAACTACCTTAGACATTTTATTTTAAGAAATGGAAAGCCGGGCTCAGTGGCTCAGCCTGTAATCCCACGCTTTGGGAGGCTGAGGTGAGTGGATTGACTGAGCCCGAGGGTTTCAGACCTGCCTGGGCAACTTGGCGAGACCTCATCTCTACAATAAACCAAAAAATTAGCCAGGCATGATAGTGCGCGCCTGTAATTTCAGCTACTTGGAAGGCTGAGGTGGAAGAATCACCAGAGCCCAGCAGGTCGAGGCTGCGGTGGCCAGGAGCGGCCACTGCACTCTAGTCTGGGTGACAGAGTGAGACTCCAACTCAAAAAAAAAAAGAAAGAAATGGAGTTAACAGGTAGGGAAGGAGGATATGAGAAAATTAGACTGCACCTCTATTGCATAGCCATTATTCTATTGCCTCTGCTTATCTAATTATTTTACCTCCATGAGAAGGTTCTCCCTGTCTCATACTTTCTGGAATAAATTCATGAAATTCATGAAGTTCATTTTTACTGTGATGTCTCTGAGTTGGGGCATCTGATATGCAGATTAATCCGCAAAGTTCAACAAGGCCTGCTAGCACTTCTCCCTCCTCCATAACCTAGTTATGCAAATTGACACCTCTGGAAGTATCAAGAATGGACATTTTATTTGGTTATTTTCCTCTAGAGAAGTACACTTTTACAGATGTTTTAGTGAGCAATAGACTATTTCTATGGCTTTAACACCTTGGACGTCAATTATATTCACCTTTTTTTTTTTTTCATTCTCAGTTCATACCCTTAGTAACCAAAATCCTATTTGCCAGCTACAGGAGTGATTGTATTAGCAGAAAGATAAGGACATTTGTAGAACCTGGTGCCTTTCAGGAAGTACAAACTCTAACAGCAGGATGTTGCCACTAGGGTACTGTACATAGGTAAGACAGTAGCAAAGGTATTTAAAATAGATTGGAAAAAAATTTACTTCCTCAGCAACCATTACCATAGAAACAATCACAAATTACCTAAGTCAAGGACTGGAAATTAAACAGAAGGGTACTCAGAGAAGGTAGGTGGGTTACAGGCTAATATCTTTCTCTCTTTTGAACAAGTTTCTTGTCAACGTTTTGCATCTTTTTAATGCCCTTTGTTCTTTTCTAACTTAGTACTGATTATTTTAAGAAGGGCAGTAGCAGTTGCAAAGTTATAATTATTTATAAAAGTTTTTTTAAAAATTAGTCTAGAAGACCATATTGATGACCACAATTTTTTACAAGTAATAAGGAATATGCACACTGATCTTATAAAACCTTTTCCCCACCCTGGACAGTCCTATCGTCAACCAGAACCTACTGTCAGTAACTTGTATAGTTTTTGGTCATTTCCCCCAATACAATATAAAGGATATAATTTAAAAAATGAAAATTTGCTAAAGGGGAATAAGCCAAAAGTGAAATGTTGGCATCTATTAAGTAACATCAAAAGTTTATATTTCTATAAGAATGTACTTAGAGAACTATAGAATATCTTGCCTAATATTCAGACCAAAAGCTGGATACACTTGATATTAGTCACTTTTTTATAGCTGAAGAAACTTGATTATTAGTGACCTGCACAAACCTTTGAAAGCTCATCTTTTATCTTGTTTATCTGCCTTACTTTTCTTTCTTAAGTGATAACAATTTTTAGGAAAAGAGATCTGTAGAAAAGAATACTTAATAAGGCAGTTTTTTGTATTTCACTCCTTCATGCTGGGTCTCTGTCAGTTCCCCTATGCTTTTTTACTCCTGTCATTGTCTTTCTCTTCTATTTTTCTTTTTCCTTGCCAGCCTGAGGAAAAAGCTAGAAAGAAAGTAGTATGGGGTACATTATGCTATAGCCATGAGTAATAAAATATTTCTTGAGTTTTCTAGATCTGGAAAAAAATGACATCTCTAAAGGGAAATTTACTTTACCAATGTTGACTGAACAGAATATAGAAAACCTAAATAAACTAGTAAACATGATTGAATTGGAAAATTTTTAGAAAACATTATCCAAAATTACTGTTGTGTAGACTTATGGATGAAGTCTTTAAATCTTTGGAGGATAGTTTATATATATACACACAACACACTACACACACACACACACACACACACACACACACAGTTTTAAAATATAAAGAAAATTAAAATGTGATATTAAAACTTGACCAAATAACACACAGAAAAAAACTTTAGGCAAGTCTCACTGAAGAACATAGATGCAACTGCTTAAAGGAAGCAGCAATATAGAAGTTTTAAACATTTAAAATCAACTCATATGCACACCCAAGTTATAAAAGCAAATGGGGATTTTGTTAGTAGATAAGCATTTTATAAATTTGACTTCATGAAGTTTACGTGTTATGTAGCCAATTTTTAGGGACCATGAGGTTGTTTTGGTAAATACATCAATTTGAAGCAGAGCATCCTGGATCACAATTACAGTCACAGAGTAGAGAACTAAGAAAAGTTATGATTCAAAGAAAAAAACTAGTTGTCACGGGATCAAAGCTTTTTTTTTTATTTACTTTGTAATTCTTAGGTCAAACTAATCTAGAAGTGTGCAAAAGGGAGCATAGGTATAGTTTGTCCTGGTCATCAATACAACTTAGTAGTTAACAATCTTTAGCACAATAACTGTTCACCATCTTTATATGGCAACTGCTCACTTTAGGAAGCTGTGATTTGTGACTTCTCTTCAATATTTAGAGGCCTTGGTGTCTATTCTGCATTTGTCACTGGGGACATCATGGCAGAATTTTCCTTCACACTATTGCTCTTACAATGAAGAATGACTTATCTGCCAACTTGCTTTAGGATAAGATTAGAAATTGATATAAATATAATTTTGTTCTCCTTTAATGTGACATCAAAGTTATTTAGCTTCATAAAACAGTTGGGAACTGTTTTCCCTTTTTCCTTTTTTAAAGTCAGGCTCTGTGTCACCCAGGCTGAAGTGCAGTGGCACGATCATGGCTCACTGCAGCCTCAACCTCCAGGGCTAAGGCAATCCTTCCACCTCAGCTATTGTTATCTGGGACTGCAGGAATATGCCACTACTCCTGGCTTGTTTGTTTGTTTGTTTGTTTGTAGAGATGAGATCTTGCTGTGTTGCCCAGGCTGGTCTCAATATCCTGGGCTCAAGCAATCCTTTCATCTTAGCCTCCCAAAGTGTTGAGATTATAGGCTGAGCCACCACACCTAGCCTGTTCTCTTTTTCTTGTCTTGGAAAACTGATTAATTCATGATTAAACAAAATTAAACCATAGGAGGTTAAATTATAGGGCTGCTCAGTACATTTAATTGGTGACTATACTTTTTGGCTTTCTAAATAGGCAGAGAATAATAGATTTCTCAAGCTTACTTTGCCATAGAACTCTTTATTCAAGGCATGCATTTGCACAATAAAATATATTTGAAAAACTCTAGAAATATTCCAATTAAAGTTAAGAATAATAGAAATATGTTGGGCATCTCTGTTTTTAAACATTATTTCTGAAGTTCTGGTACCATGCAACAAAATAGTTTAATAACTAAATGTTTTTTCTAAAAATAGATAATATTTATATTTGAAGATTGCAATTTCCTCTTACAAGATGCAAACAAAAATTAACTAAAACACTATTAAAATAAATAAAAGCAATGCAAAAAAATTATTATAGCATAATTTCCGCTATAAAAGACTGCAAAGTAAACTTAAAACTCCTTTTCTGACCCTCAGACTGAGAGTTATTTTACAAGAGGAAAATGCAAAAATAAATAGGCTTTTGATTCAGTGAGAACTCTTGCTAGAATAACTTCATAAAGTGATTTTTCTGGTTTTTAAATATCCATTTATTAAACTCCGTCATATCATAAGATTTAAGTCTGCCATAGTCAACATTCTACTACTTAATTTATTTTAAAAATCTCTCTTTTCTGGCAAAGAATAAGCATTTTTAGATGTCTTCATTTTCATCACCAGCACTAGCAACGGTTTATTTCTCCCCTAAGAGCCATTTTTCAAAAATATACTAAGTTCTTATCACTCTAGAACAGCTACTGCACATGAGAGAAGAGAAGAATGGGCCAAGGTGAACAATATCCAGGATGAGAAGCGAGCTCACCTCCCTCAATGATATTGCGATGGGTCTTCACACCTTAGGCTATTAGAGAGTACAAGTCAAATCTGGGTTGCACAAAACTGCTGATCACTCTGTGGCATGAACCTGTGAAGTTGCTTCCAAAGAATACAAACTATGATGTTAAATCCCTGAATGCCAAGAGTCTACTGAACTCCAAATAAATATAGGCATATTTATCATCACCATGAAGACTAGTTTCATCGTTTTATAGGGACCTACAACATTTTGCTCCAGGTACCTAGGAGTAACTCATTTTGACTAAAAATATCTCACAGCATGTATCATATTGCCACCTATTAAAAATGTGTATATTAACTGGGTATAGTAGTGGGCGCCTGCTGTTCCAGCTACTCGAAAGGCTGAGGTAGAAGGATCACCAGAGCCCAGCAGGTTGATGCTGGGATGACTCTGAGCGGGCCACTGCACTCCAGCCTGGGCGATGGAGTGAGACTCCAACTCAAAAAAATAAATAAGTAAAAATTAAAAAAAATAAAAATGTGTGCAATATCTAAAATTTGTGAGAGATTGCATACTCTAATAACATAAATGCATTCAGATGAATAATATACAGGTATCTTCAAAATAATATATTGTATGGCAGATTATGGATCTTCAACATTAAATAATTTATCTGCTTATTGCCCTTACATCATAAGGGTTATGAGTCCCATTTTTAACACATAAGGAAGCACAGACAATAAGAAGTTAACTGATCTTTTCAGCGCCTTCTGGGAAATTGTTGGGAAATAGAGAATAAAAGAGAAAGCATTCCAAGCTTCTGGCTCTTTTCTCTGTTCTTTGGATTTTGGTTTTCTATGATTAGAAAAGTTTCTTATTTTAGCTGGTTGAGTACACTTGACCTACTACTGAGATATATATAAAGCAGAAGCAATATGCAGGCATACATACAGAAATAAGAATGTAGAAAATCATTCATGGTTAGTCTAAGTGACTTAAATTGTGTGTAATTATTACATGAGACAAGAGAATCTTTGTTAGCCTTGGAGATCTTAACTGAGATCCAAAGTACAGAAATGATCTTGAAGGTCCAGTGCATTTAAGAGGGAATCTTCATCTTTAACAGTTATCAGGCAATCATGAGGCAATTATTCCACAGGTCATATTTTGGAGATAGTTCAGGATAGTATGGTGGCTAAGAGTGCATGCTTTCATTTCAGGTGGACCTGGATTAAAATATCTTGTCTTAAACTGGATTCCCTCAGAGCCAAACTATCAGTTGGATTTGAGTGCTTACTTTATTTGGGAGGTGATTGCAGAGGGAAGAGAATGAAGCCAATAGAAGGCGTTAACCAACCTATCACTGCCCCTTCTGGCCTGTCCTATGTGGGCTTAACATGCTCCAATAATCAGAATTAGCTCTTAAGTGACCTGCAGGTAAAAAGCTGTGTTTAACTTGCAGCTTTTTTACATTGCAAACCTGCAGATGTATATAGGAACAGTGAAAGCTTAGGGCATGTAAAAAGTCAGCAAAGGCATCAGCTACAGTTCATCTCTTGTACCACTCTGATTCACTTTGTCCCAAGTTGAAATAAATTTGTCTTAGAAATTCTTCAAAGTCATGGCCAGACAAATTTTTTTTTTTTTTTTGAGTTGGAGTCTCACTCTGTCACCCAGACTGTAGTGCAGTG
>NW_007249298.1:257431-265809 GCF_000164805.1 Carlito syrichta | reverse complement strand
ACCTCAGCCTCCCAAAGGCGCGGGATTACAGGCTGAGCCACCGAGCCCGGCTTTTTTTTAAAAAAGGTCAAGTGCGTTGGCTCAAGCCTGTAATCCCAGCACTTTGGGAGGCTGAGGTTAGAGGATGACCTGAGCCCACAGGTTCAAGAATGGCCTGGGCAACTTGGCCAGACCTCATCTTTACAATAAATCAAAAAATTAGCCAGGTGTGGTAGCTCACGCCTGTAGTTCCAGTTATGTGGAAGACTGAGGTGGAAGGATCACGGGAGCCCAGCAGGTGGACGCTGGGGTGGCTGTGAGCATGCTACTGCATGCCATCCTGGGCGATGGAGTGAGCCTCCAACTCAAAAAAAAAAGAAAAATGACTAGTGTGATCAGCTATAGTCTTCACTGCTGCAGCTGGTCCCAGAATCATTATTCATATTTATACTCTTTCTCTACTATGCTTTCCAGATCTCTCTCACCCTCAACTGTTTTAGGTTGCCATTGAGGCAACCTGAGGTTTCAGTTTCTGAGATATTCTCACTCCTCTCATGCTTCCATTTCAACCTTTGTCAGGCTAAGTTACTGCAACTACCCATTCATTGTTACTGCCAGGCATTGAGAACCAAGTCATGTTTCTATTAAATCCTCTGAATTCCAGGCATACTTTTCCTTTCTTATTAGGTAGCAGTACCAATATCTCCTCCTGATAGTAAAATACTTCAAACTGTAAGTTTTTTCAGTGTATTCCTTTCTTTGCCTCTTGGTCCACTCACATAAGAAGTCCCAAATGACTAGGTGGTACCAGTTGCTTTGGGTTCAGTAAAACCTGCCCACTGTCCCCTGGTAAAAAGCCTTCCTATCCAGGAATAAAATCATTAATCTAGCAAAGCCTAATGGAAAGATAGAAAGCACACATTTTCCAAACTAGTCACTGAAAGTGATGGTAAAAATAGCTACCTATCTTAATGCTACAGTTCACAATCCCATGTTTTCTATCTATAAAGGACATAGGCCATAAAATGATGGATGATTCAAAGTGTATTCCATATCTTGAAGGACAACACCCTAGCCTTGCATGGTGCCATACCTAAGTTGTAGTCTTAGCTGAACCCATAAAAATCCATTTCAATATTGATCAGGCTGGCAGTTTCTGGGTGCTGCTGTTTATAGTACAACCAGTGGATACCATGATCCATACTTCCTATGCCACAATGTGGAAACTTTGAATCTAAGGCAATGATATTTTGGTAAATCATTTTCTGAGCCTTTGGACGTTGAGTTAGACAAAGCAATTTGGTCACAAAAAATAAATCCTTACTCAATAAACATGAATTTCTTTCTCCTCCAAGATGAAAAACTCCAGTAAAATCAACTTGCTACCAAGCAGCTTGTTTGTCTCCTTGGAAGATGGTATGGCGATAAGATTCAGAGTTAGTCTCTGCTGTCTTCATTAGCAGCAATAGATATAGTTCATCCTTGAAGAGAGGGTGTCCATTCTTCTAAGCCATATCATTATAAAATACTGGACCCCTGTAGCAGCAGTAGGGTGGCTGGCTGGATGATATCTGCTAGATGACCTGTTCTAACTCCCCTATATAGTGCATCCTCTGGGGTGAATGCTTTTAAAGGGTGTTGACTTGAGATACAAAGTTTCATGTGCTTTGTATCTACTTTCTTTTTTCTTTTTTTTTCTTTTTGAGTTGGAGTCTCACTCTGTCACCCAGACTGGAGTGCAGTGGCCGCTCCCGGCCACCGCAGCCTCGACCTGCTGGGCTTCGGCGATCATTCCACCTCAGCCTTCCGAGTGGCTGGAACTACAGGCGCGTGCTACCATGCCTGGCTCATTTTTGATTTATTGTAGAGATGAGGTCTCGCCAAGTTGGCCAGGCAGGTCTCGAACCCATGGGCTCAGGCAATCCACTCACCTCAGCCTTCATAGATACCCCCAGTACTTCTTGTCTCTGATCGTCTTCTTCCCCGCTTCCCCTGCAGACCATTGACTAACTCAAGTCTTTCTTCACTGTCCCGGAGTCTATGATTATTCTAATCTCAGATACTACTCTATCCATGCACGTGAGGGCCTGATATATTGTTCAAAGCTCTTTCACTTTGGAAGATTTCACCTCTCCATTGTCTTGCTAGGCCAATATGAGTTAGATTATAGCGTGGCAACAGTACATTTTCGTGTATGCAACGATATTAAATAGATTCATTCATAAAACAGAATCATATATATTGCTCCTTGTTCAGCTGGTCTTAGGGAACTCCCCACAAGACTGTGGCTGTGAGATAATGGAGAAGTGTCAGTGCAGCAGACATCAAGGGGATCTAGATCACCTTTTTGTACAATTTATAAACTCAGGTCATGCATGGTTCAATCTTTTATAATTTATATTATATAAAGGACAACTGTTGTGCCTCTCCAACATTATGACCTGGTGGATTTGACAAGACTGAATTCTTGATGAACAGCTTTGATTACACAGTCATTTGATGTCCCATCCAATTCAGGTGCTTATTCAATTCTAGGGTTCAATACACTAGTGCTATTTTTTAAGTTATGGTTTAAAAAATTGACTATCTTAAATATTTTTAAGTGTATAATACAGTAGTAATCATGATATTCACATTGTTGTATAACAGATCCCTAGCATGTTTTTTATCTTGCAAAACTAAACTTTATACTCATTGAGCGACAATGCCTTTTAATCCTCTTACCCCAGCTTCTGGCAATCACCATTCTACTTTCTGTTTCTAAGATTTTGACTATTTTAGATAGTTCATATAAGTGGAATCACGCAGTATTTGTCTTTTCGTGACTGATTTACTTAGCATAGCGTTCTCAAGGCCCATCCGTGTTGTGAAATATGAAAGTATTGCTTTCTTTTATAAAGCTGAATACTATTCTATTGCAGGGGTCCTCAAACTACGGCCCGCGGGCCACATGCGGCCCGCCGAGGACATTTATCCCGCCCACCAGGTGTTCTTGCCGCTGCTGCCTGTCCCGCCTAGCAGCCGACTTGTCCGGGCCCGCAGTGCGCATGTGTGGAATGTGCGTCGCACACTCCGACTCCCCTCCATCTCTCTGTCTCTCGACTCCTCCTGTCAGTCTTGGGTGTGATCGGCTGAGTCTCGAGCTTGCCTGTGCAGAGCCTGCTGCTGCCTGAGGACCGAACAAGTTAGTATTATTTTTTTTTTTGAAGTTAGGAGGTCTATATTTTTTTAAATTTTGCATTAGTAGGGCCTTTTTTTTTTTTTGCAGTTAAGGGGGACCTTTTTTTCCTGAAGTTAGAAAGTCTATTTCTTTTTTTTTTTTTTTCAGATAGGGGGCGCCTTTTTTTTTGAAGTTAGGAGAGCCTTTTTTTTTCTGAAGTTAGGAGAGCCTTTTTTTTTGAAGTTAGGAGAGCCTTTTTTTTTTTTTTTTAAGTTGGTTAGTTGGTTGGGGATGGTTTCTAGGGGGGTTGCATCACAGTGATAACGCAAATAGTCAGCGCTCAGTGCTAATGCAAATGGTTTTTTAAACTATAGTCCACCCCTCCAACGATCTGAGGGACAGTGAGCTGGACCCCTGTTTAAAAAGTTTGAGGACCCCTGTTCTATTGTAAGTATACAGTACATTCTCCTTGTTCATCTACTGATGAACATTTAGGTTGCTTCTACCTCTTGGCTCTTGTGAATAATACTGCAATGGGTATGAGTATGCAAATATCCCCTCAAGATCCTCCTCTCAGTTCTTTTAGATATATACCCAGAAGCTGAATTGCTAAATCATAAAGTAATTCTAGTTTTAATTTTTGAGGAATCTTTATACCGGTTTTCTTAGAAGCTGAACCATTTTACATTCCCACCAACAGTGCCAGGTGTTCCAACTTCTCCATGTTCTTCTCTCTCTCTCTCTCTCTCTCTCTCCCTCTCCTCTTTCAAATAAGTCTAACTTATTCTTTTGCCTGTGAATATTCAGTTTTCCACAAATCATTTGTTGAAAGACTGTCCTTTTCCCAGTGTGTAGTCATGACACCTTTGTTGAAGATCATTTGAGCATATATGTGAGAGTTTATTTCTGAGTTCTCTATTCTGTTCTCTTGTCTTGATGCCAGTATGATGCTATTTTGATTACTGTAATTTTGTAATATGTTTTGAAATCAGGAGGCTTGAGGTTTCCAGCTCTGTTTTTCTTTTTCAATATTGTTTTTGGCTACTTTTGAGATCCCATATGAAATTTATGTTTTTTTCTATTTTTCAAAAGTATCAATGTAATTTTGATAAGAATTGCATTGAATCTGTAGATCACTTTGAGTATATGAGCATTTTAACAATATTAATTCCCTGAATTGTACCCCACATCTTTAAAATTAAAAATTTTTTTAAATGAACAATATTAATTCTTCCAGTCCAAGAACTCAGAGTGCTTTTACTATTTATTTGTGTCTTCTTTTCTTCTTTAACTTCTTTCAGCAATGTTATGTAGTTATGAGTAAACAAGTCTTTCACTTCTGTCATTGCAACTTCTTAATAATAAGTTTTAGGAAAATACCTATTCCTAAGTATTTTATTCTTTTCAATGCTGCAGAAAATGAAAATGTTTTCTTAAAATTATTTTATTGTTCATGATTAGTGTATAAAAATGGAGCAGATTTTTGTATGTTGATTTCATATTCTGCAACTTAATTTGTTCATTAGTTCTAGTAAGTTGTTGTTGTTTTTTTTAATGTTGTATAGAATCTTTAGGGGTTTCCACATATAAGATCTTGGCAACTAAAAACAGAAACGATTTACTTATTTCTCCCCAATTTGGCTAACTTTCATTTTTTTGTCTTTGCTTAATTGCTCTGGCTAGTATTTTTAGTACTATCTTAAATACAAGTAGCAAGAGGGCATCCTTTCTTTGTTTCTGATATTAGAAAAAAAAATTCCAGTTTTTTTATCATTGAGTATCATTAGATGTAGACTTTTCACATATGGTCTTTATTATGTTAGGGTAATTTTTATTTATAGTTTATGTAGTGTTTTTATCATGAAAGAGTGCTGATTTTTTTCAAATTCTTTTTCCGCATCAACTGAGATATTCATGTCATTTCTGTACTTAATTCTGTTAATGTAAGATATTGCATTGATTAATTTTCATATGCTGGGCCATCCTTGGAGTCTAGGAATAAATTCAACTTGGTCATGGTATATAATTCCTTTAATGTGTTATAGAATTTAGTTTCCTAATATTTTGTTGAGAATTTTTTGCATCAATGTTCATAAGGGATATTGGTCTCTTGTTTCCTTCTTGTGGTACCTCTGATGTTGATATCAAGGTGATGGTAGCCTCATAAAATAATTTTGGAAGTGTTCTTTCCACTTAAATTTTTTGGAAATGTTTGAGAAAAGTTGGTGTTAATTCTTTTTAAATTTTTTGATAAAATCTTCAGTGAAGCAATCTGGACCTAGACTTTTGTTAAGATATTTTTATTACTGACTTAATCTCTTTACTAGATATAAATATGTTCAATTTTTAAAATTTATTTATAATCAGTTCTAGTAGGTTGTATGTTTCTAGGAACTTATTCATTTCTTCTGTGTTATTCAATTTTTTTTGTAGAATTATTTGTAATAGTATCTTATGATTCATTTTATTTTTTTGACATCAGTTGTAATATCTCCTCATTAATTTCTGATATTTGTTATTCAAGTCTTTTTTTTTCTTATGGTGTCAATTTTAATGATCTTTTCAAAAAACTAACTTTCAGTTCCATTGAAATTTTCTATTTCTATTTTGTTTTTTTGTAATCTATTCTTTATTTTGTTTATTTTCTTCCTTCTGGTATCTTTAGGCTTAGTTTGTTATTTTTCTAGTTCCTTGAGTTAGTAATGAGTGGTTGTTGATTTAAAGTCTTCTATTTAATTTTTTAAAATTTAGATAGCTTTGGGAGGTACAAATAATTTTGGTCGGGGCTTTAAGTGTACCCACCACCCCCATCTGTGCACATTGTACCCAATGGGTAATTTTTTTTGTCCTTTCACCATTTGTCACCTCCCCCTTCTGAGTCTCCAGTGTCCATTATACCATTCTCTTATGTTTTTGCAGATCCTTAGCTTAGCCCACATGTATGAGTGAGGATATGCAGGGTTTTGTTTTTTGTTCTTGAGTTAGTTCACTTAAGACAATGTTTTCCAATTCCATCCAAGTTTCTGCAAAAAATATTATTTCTCTGTTGATAGCTGAATAGTATTTCATAGTGTATATATACCACATTTTCATTATCCACTGATTGACTGATGGACATTTAGGTTGATTTTACATCTCTGTGATTGTGAATCATGCTGTGATAAACAAGTGGTTGCAGGTGTCTTTGTTATATAATGACCTCTCTTCCTTTGAGTAGATACCTAATACTAAGATTGCTGGATCAGCAGCAACCTGGATGGAACTAGAGTCTATAATACTGAGTGACCTCTCACAGAAACAAAGATCCGAATATCACATGTTCTCACTCATATAATGGACCTTAAACATCCAATGCAATACTATATGAAAATGACTGACTGTACTGGGAAACTATGGTGGGGGGAGGGAGATGGGATTAACAGTAGCAAATATCTGTCTGGGAACGGGGAAACACCCCATATCAACAGGGTGCCTGAATGAAACGCAATTGTATACCTAACCCTTAACTGTATCCCACAACTTCATAATAAAAAAAATTAAAAAATAAAAATAAAAAAAAAGCTTGCTGGATCAAATGGTAAATCTTTTCGTTGTTTTAGAAGTATCCATACCACTTTCCATAGATGTTATTCTAATTTATACTCCCACCAAGAGTGTATAAGCATTCGCTTCTCTCTGAATCAACACCAGCATTGTCTATTGTTTTTTAATCGTTTAGTAATGGCCATTCTGACTGGTGTAAAGTGATATCTCGTTGTTTTAATTTGCATTTCCTTGATGATGAGTGATGTTGAACATTTTTTCATATGTTTGCTGGCCATTTGTATATCTTCATTTGAGAGATGTCTGTTGATGTCATTTGCCCACTTTTTAATGGGGTTATTTACTTTTTTTCTTGCTGATTTGTTTGAGTTCTTTGTAAATTCTGGAAATTAGTCCTTTGTCAGATGTTTATTTTGTGAATATCTTCTCCTATTCTGTAGGTTGCCTATTTGTTCTGTTAATTATTTCTTTTGATGTGCAGAAGTTATCTTAGTTTAATTAAGTCCTACTTGTCTATTTTTGTTTTTGTTACATTGTTTTAGGGGTTTGGGCCATAAATTTTTTGCCTAGGCCAATGTCCAGAAGCATTTTTTCCTAGGTTTTCTTCTAGGATTTTTATGTTTTCAGGTCTGCCATTTAAGTTTTAATCTATCTTTGTTGGGAGCCGGCTATGGAGACCCACTGAGCATTAGGGATCAGGGAGGGCCGTTGACCCCGAGACCACTAGGATGCATTTGGGAGCTCTTGAATTAATTTTTTTATATGGGGAGACATAAGGATAGTTTCACTTTGAATGTAGCAATCCAATTTTCCCAGCACCATTCATTGAATAGGGTGTTCTTTCCCTAGTGCATGTTTTTGTCTGTTTTGTCAAAGATCAGTTGGTTGTAAGTATTTGGGATCGTCCATGTGTCTGCTCTTGTACCAGTACCATGCTGTTTTGGTTACCACAGCCTTGTATAATTTGAAGTCAGGTAATGTAATACCTCCAGCTTTGTTCTTTTTGCTTAGAATTGCATAGGCTATTCTGGCTCTTTTTTGGTTCCATATGAAAGTTAAGACTTTTTTCTAATTCTGTGAAAAATGAGGTTGGCAGTTGGATAGATTGCATTGAATTTGTTGATTTTGTGGGATTAATGTGGTCATTTAACAATGTTGAGTCTTCCAATCCATGAGCATAGGATGTTTTATTTCTATGTGTCCTCTACAATTTTTTTCATCAGAATTCTGTATGGTCTTTTACCTCCTTGGTTAAATATATTTCTGGGTACGTTAGTTTTTATATACGTATATATCAAATTCAGAAGTCTTTTGGATTTTCTTTTTTTTATAAACAATATTTTTAATTATAATATTGTGGGATACAGTTAAGGGTTAGGTATACAAATATGCTTCATTCAGGCACCCTTGTTGATAAAAAGTGTCTCCCCATCCCCAGACAGATGTTGACTGCCATTAATCCCATCTCCCTTCCCCTCCCCCCCCATAGTTTCCCACCACTGTCAGTCATTTTCTTATGGTAATATGTGGGATGATCAAGGCCCACTATATGAGTGAGAACATGTGATATTCAGATCTTTGTTTCTGTGAGAGGTCACACAGTATTATAGACTCTAGATCCATCCAGGTTGCTGCAAAATTCATGATTTTGTTCTTTTTTATGGCTGTGTAGTATTCCATCGTGTATATGTACCAC
>NW_007249298.1:166456-256412 GCF_000164805.1 Carlito syrichta | reverse complement strand
TTTTTTGCTGAAGATTGTTCTGGCTATTCTTGGTCATTTGTGTTTCCATATGAATTCCTGTGTTGTTTTTTCTAGGTCTGAGAAGAACGTTGCTAGTAATTTGATGGGTGTTGCATTGAATCTGTAGATTGCGTTAGGTAGGATAGACATCTTCACAATGTTGATTCTTCCAACCCATGAGCATGGGATATTTTTCCACTTGTTTATGTCTTCTTTGATTTCTTTGAGCAGTGTTTTGTAGTTCTCATTGTATAGGTCTTTCACGTTTCTGGTTAGGAAGATGCCAAGGTATTTCATTTTTTTGTGTGGCTATTGTGAATGGAATTGTGCTTTTTATTTGGGTTTCTGTTTGTTTATTATTGGTGTAAAGAAATGCGATTGTCTTTTGCACATTTATTTTATATCCTGAGACTTTGCCAAAGGCCTTTATCAGTGTAAGGAGGTTTTTGGGTTTTTCCAGCAGAATTCTACAAGACATTTAAGGAGGAGCTGATTCCAATCCTACTGAAGGTATTCCAGTTGATTGAGAAAGATGGAATCTCCCGAAATCATTTTACGAAGCTAACATCACATTGATACCCAAGCCAGGTAAAGACCCAACAAAGAAAGAGAACTACAGGTTCTCTTGGGTTTTCAAGATACACAATAATGTCATCTGCAAAGAGAGATAACTTGACTTCCTCTTTTCCTATTTGGATACCCCTGATTGCCTTCTCTTCTCTGATTGCTCTAGCCAGGACTTCCAATACTATATTCAACAGAAGGGGTGAGAGTGGGCATCCTTGTCTTGTTCGAGTTTTCAGGGGAAATGGTTCCAATTTTTGTCTGTTTAGGAGTATGCTGGCCATGGGTTTCTCATAGATGGCTTTTACTATTTTGAGGTATGTTATGCCTAGATGTTCGAGGGTTGTTATCAAGAAGGGTGCTGGATTTTATCAAAAGCTTTTTCTGCATCTAATGATATAATCATGAGGTTTTTGTTTTGACATCTGTTGATGTATTTAATTACATTTATGGTTTTACAAATGTTGAACCAGCCTTGCATCCTGGGGATGAAGCCTACTTGGTCATGATGGATGATTTTTGAGATGTGTTGTAGAATCCGGTTTGCTAGGATCTTGTTGAGAATTTTGGCAACTATGTTCATCAAAGATATTGGCCTGTAGTTCTCTTTCTTTGTTGAGTCTTTACCTGACTTGGGTATCAATGTGATGTTAGCTTCGTAAAATGATTTGGGGAGAGTTCCATCTTTTTCAATCGCCTGGAATACCTTCAGTAGGATTGGAATCAGCTCCTCCTTAAATGTCTTGTAGAATTCTGCTGGAAAGCCATCTGGTCCAGGGCTTTTTTTTGTAGGTAGTTTTCTTATTACGTAGTCAATCTTGATTGTGGTCGATCTTGATTGTTATTGGTCTATTTAGGGTCTCAATTTCTTCTCATTTCAACCTAGGGAGGTTGCGTGATGATAGAAAGTCCTCCATTTCCTTAAGGTTTTCAAGGTTGTTTCCATACAAGTGTACATAGTAGTCTCTAATGATCTTTTGTATTTCTTCAGGGTCAGATGTGACTTCATCTTTTATGTTTCTGATTGTGCTTAGGGTTTTTTCTCTCTTTTTCTTGGTCAGTCTAGCTAGGGGACCATCAATTTTGTTTATCTTTTCGAAGAACCAGCTTTATGTTTCATTGACTTTTTGTATTATCTTTTTGTCTTCTATGTACTGGATTTGGGCTTTTATTTTGGTGATCTGGATTCTTCTGCTGAAATTAGGGTTGTTGTAGTCTCACTTTTCCAGCTTCCTTAAGTGGCTTGCTGGGCTGTTAATTTGTGATCCTTCCATTTTCTTCATATGCATTTGTAGGGATATAAATTCCCCTCTTACTACAGCTTTCATGGTGTCCCAGAGATTTTGGTAAGGTGTTTCTTCATTTTCATTTGTTTCCAGGTATCTTTTGATCTCTGTTTTGATTTTGTCATTGACCTAGGAGTTGTTTAGCATCGTGCTGTTTAATGTCCATGTCTTTGTGGGTTTTGAGGGGACCTTGTTAGTGTTAGTTTATTTTTATTCCACTGTGGTCCGAGAAGGTGCATGGTAGAATTTCAGTCCTTCTAAATTTGCTTATACTTGATTTATGACCAAGTATGTGGTCGATCTTAGAATACGTTCTACGTGGTGATGAGTAGAATGTATATTCTTGGTCTTTGGATGGAGTGTTCTGTAGGTATCAATTAAGTCCATTTGGTCAAGAGTCACATTGAGGTTCCGGATCTCATTGCTGATTTTTTGTCCTGATGATCTGTCTAGGGTTGTGAGTGGGTTATAAAAGTCCCCAGTTATGATGGTGTTAGAGTCAATATCTTTCTTTAGTTTTCCTAGAAGTTGCTTTATGAAAGTTGGTGTACCTATGTTTGGTGCATATATGTTTAGGATAGATATTTCTTGTTGATGGAGTGAACCTTTTATCATTATGTAGTGGCCCTCTGTATCTTTTTAATTTTTGATAGCTTAAATGGTATTTTGTCTGAAATTAGGATCATGACTCCTCCTTTCTTTTGTGTTCCATTAGCCTGAAAATTTGTTTCCCATCCTCTTACTTTGAATCTTTGCATGTCCTTTCTAGTGAGATGGGTCTCTTGAAGGCAGTATATTGGCTGGTGATATTTTATTCATTTTGCCATTCTATATCTTTTCAATGGTGCATTTAGTTCATTCACATTCAGGCTAATTATTGAAATGTGAGAGTTCGTCCCTATCACAGCGTTCTTATAGAGTTGTTGTTCTTCCACTTGGTTTTTTATCTTTCTTTTTGTTTTGGGGTTCATTCGTGTGTATTTTATTCTTTTCCCTGTACTCTTGTGAAGAACATTGTTCTTTTTCCTTTTCTTCCGTGTTTAGTGCTTTCTTAAGTGTTTCGTGTAGAGGTGGTTTGGTGGCAGCATAAGTTCTTAGGGATTGGATATCTGGGAAAGGTTTTAATTCTCCCTCTCTGATGAAGCTTAACTTGGCTGGGTAGGTTATTCTTGGTTGAAATTATTTATCTTTTAACACTTTGAAGATAGGTCTCCAAGCTCTCCTAGCCTGCAGGGTTTCTATAGATAAATCTGCTGCTATTCTAATTGGTCTTCCATGGAAGCTGATCTGGCCTTTTTCTCTTGCTGACTTTAGGATTTTTTCTTTTATGCCTACTTTGTTTAGGTGAATTATTATATGTCTAGGAGTTAGTCTTCTCATTTGTTATCTTGCAGTGTTCTCTGAATCTCTTGTGTTTGAATTTTTGCATCACTGATTAGATAAGGGAAGTTTTCTTGAATGATCTCATGGAAAGTTTGTTCCAGTGTGGTCTCTGTCTCTCTTTCTGCCTCAGGAAGGCCAACTACTCTTAGGTTTAGTCTCTTGAAGTAATTGTTCATCTCTTGAAAGTTTTGTTCTGTCTTTTTGAGCTTGTTTTCTGTGTTTTTAAGAGTTTGGATTCTATATTTTCATCCTCAAGCTCTGAGATTCTTTCTTATGCTTGGGTAATTCTGCTTTCCATGCTTATCAGTTTGTTATTTATTTCATTCACAGTATTCTTTATTACTGTTATCTCAGATATCAGCTCCTTCTAATTTCTTCTTGTCTCTCCTCAATTCTTTTTCATCTCTCCATTAATGTCTTGATATCTAGGTTTGTAGTTTGGGACCAGTCATTCTGGGGGCTCTTCATTGTTTGCATTCCGAAGTCAGTTTTCTCAGTGTCTGTCCTCCCAGGGGTCTGGGAGAGACCCATATTCTTCTTTTGGTTTTTCTTCATTTGTGTAGATTTTTCTCTCTCTCCCCCTTTCCCTCCCTTCTTTAATTCTGTTTTTCAGGGGAGGTGGGGTTGCTTTTGTTTCACTTGTGCAATCTCCTATTCTTCCTTATGAGGGTCCTCTGGCTTTGTTCACTTTTGAGGTTGGAGTGTGGGCTGTGGGCTGACTTTTTGCAGTTTTGAGGTTTAATTGAGAGGGAAGCTGTGGTTCAGAATCTATATGCTGATTCCAGCATCCACCAACAGGTGTGTGAGCACACTGCAACCTATTTCCCACTGCCTTGCAATCTGTCTGTGCAGTGGTATGTAGGTTTGGTCCCTGGATCAAAAGGAGGTACAAAAGAGGAAAATAATGGAGGAAGGGGGGGTCAATAGGAAGTTAGAAAGAGAGGAAAGTGAGAGGGAAAACAGACATACATACCAACTAACAGGTGAAAAAGAGACACAAGGCCAGAAAGAAGTGAAAAAAACACGTGAGCAAAATTCCCTAAAGAATACTGGTAGCTACACAGAGATAGACCAATAAAATCACGGAACAGATAGTGTAAGTCAGAAAGCAAACAAAAGTGAGCACAACAAACAGTCAAAATGATAAAATCAAAAGTCAAAATAAGAGATCAGACTAGCTCTGGAATCTTTCCTGAGTGTCTAAAGTCTCTTCAGCTCTGATCTCCAGCCTCTCCCCTTTGTTTTCAATGTAGGCAGCTAGATTTACTTGCAGCTTAGGTTTGTTTTTTTTTAGCCTGCTGCCTAGGAGGTCTGCAATGCTTAGTTGCCTTTGTTTGATTCAGGTAGGGGAGGAGCTTTGTCTCCTGTTTAGCAACCTTACCTTAGGAACCAAGGTGGAGGCTGCTGATAGGTGGGTGGGGCAATGCGAATCTCTGCCTGGAGAATGGCCGAGGTGGCATCTTCACTTTCATAGATCTTTTCTCTCCGCTCATCTGGGTCCGTAGGTGATCCACTATGATGGACAGTGGTGGTGGGAGGCACTGGGGATCAGCTGCACAGCTGGGCGCTGGATCCATGGTGCCACCAGTGGGCTGGGGTGGAGGAGGGGGTTGGGAGTTTCCTCCTCTGGAGCTGAGAGCCTCTGATCAGCACCTCCTTAAGATATGCTGTTCCCTTACACAAGCATGGGGTTGTGTGCTGTGTGCCTCAGCAAGGGTGGGCCCAGAGCTCCAGAGCTCCAAAGCTCCAAAGGGCAGGCGGTGGGTGACAAGAGTGGCCCTGGGCCCCTCACAGGGTACTTCAGCCAGAAATGGGACCGGTATCTCTGAGGGGTGGGTGCCCAGAGCCTCCCTGGGTGACCGATGGCTTGGTGATGGGTGCTGGGTAAGATGATGTAGCCAGGGAGGGAGCCAAGACCTGGGACTCCCACATGAGTGGGAGTCACGTACAGTGGAGCAGCACCAACTGGGGGCCGCAATATCCCACCCTGCGTGGGACCAAAGGTCCTTGGGCCTTGGACCAGTGCAGCTGGTGGTGGGCAGCAGGGTGGGGGAAGAAAAGTAAGAGTCTTTTTGGGAACTCACATTTGGAGAATCTTGCAAATCCACCTATGCCGTCACCATCTTCTTTTGGATTTTCTAGACATAAGATCAAATCATTGACATACATAGATAGTTTGATTTCTTCTTTTCCAGTTGGATACCCATTATTATGTTTTCTTGCCAGATCTCTCTGTCTGGGATTTCCAGTACTATGTTGAATAGGACTGGTGAAAGTGGGCATCCTTATCTTATTCCAGTTCTGAGGGAGAATGCATTCAATTATTCCCCATTCAGATGACTTTGGCTGTGGGTTTGCCATATATGACTTTTATTATTTTGAGGAGTGTTCCCTCTATGCCTATTTTGCAGAGAGTTTTTGTCATGAAGGGATACTGAATTTTTTTATCATGAAGGAATATTATGTGTGTGTGCATAATTCTTGGTTAGCAATATTGTTTTTTTCTGTCAGTACTTTGAATGTATAAATCCACTCCTTTCTTACCTATACTTTTTCTTCTGAGAAATCCACTGATAATCTTCTGGGAGCTCCCTAGTACATGTGGAGTCACTTATTTCTTGGTGTTTTCAAGATCCTCTCTTTGGTTTTTGACAGAGTATATAATATGTTTCACTGTGAGTTGCTTTGGGTTCATTCTAGTTGAAGTCCTTTGACTTCTTAATTTGGATGCATATTTCTTTTTACTAATTTGGGGAGATATCAATAATAATTTTTTCAAGTAAGCACTCTACCCCTTTCTGTCTCTTCTTTTTTGTGAACGTCCACATGTGTATATAGTTCTACTTGATGATGTGCCTTAAGTTCCTTAGGTTTTCTTCATTTATCTTCATTCTTCCTCCCTTTGCTCCTTTGACTCAATAATAGCAAATGACCCATCTTGTGTTACTGCAGATACATCTGGTCCTGCAACAAGCTACTAAGCTGTCCTTTGTTCTTGGTGGTCCTAAGCATTCAAAGTGTGCCAGTCTTTATCAATGCTCAAAATCAGGCAAGACATAAGCCAATCCCTCAGCATCTCCCTAAAAACTAGAATGTTAGACATACGTCCCACTCTTCTCTTTTACTCCTGAAGGAGAAGCTGTAAGTTTGACATCTTCTCCTGATTGCACCAAGCTGTGCTAGTTTGGGGGAAGGAATATATAAAGTAAAATGCAATGGCTTTTCTTGTCTACTTCAATGCAGTTTTCCATGGTTTTGTGCTTGTGTGAGGTACTTTGACTTCTTAACTTCTGGATTTATCATAAAGTCTTCTTTTTAGACTTGTGAAGTCAGTGTCTCTGAGGGAGAATGAGGTCTGGAGCTTTCTATTCTTCCAAAGACTGATATAACATCCCTGCTTTTTAAAACAATGTATAATTCTCTGACTCAGGTGGTATGACTTGCTCTAGAACCCTAAAAGGCTACATTGCAACTCAACTATTGATGCTTAGGAGAGATTCTACAGTTTATCCTAATTTATTATGGAGATTTCTGGCAACATTGGATATGCCAAGTCATGTGACCCTAGTGACAGGGCCAGTTGTTTCAGAGCAAAACATATTGTAGAGATCTCTTTTGTTCTGACCACCACTCAAAATTGCCAGTCTTTCACATCACCCCAAAACTGGATTGAACAGTATTCCCTGGTGTCACCGGCATGTTCTCTCTCCAAAATGTAAAGAGATTTGCAAAGTACTACACTTCTTTCCTAATAGCAAGAGGTAAAGGTGAAATACCTTGTTATTTACATTGGTGAAAATAACTCCCAAATGCCCCAGACTATTGGTTTCTAAAAGAAAAAAAAGAAGATCCCTGAATGTTGTAGAGAATATTTCTCATCCTTTGTCCCTCGTGCATCTTACCAGGCCATCCAGAGTACTTATCACATCCTACATACCATATTTAATTTGCATGATGTCATCACTACAGGAGAGTAGCATAATGTTCTGCAGAATACTATCAAGGTTCCTTATAATTCTGTTGTGATTAAGAAAGAAAAATTATCAAAAGCCTAGGACAAGACTGTATATGCTTTGCAGTCTATTCTAGTGAATTAAAACAGTCTTTCTTTCTTCTTGATGGGCACTAAAAAAAGACATATACTATATCAATAATTGTATGCCAAATTCCAAAGGATAGATCTTTTTTAGCTAAGAGTTCACTTTCAGCACATTGACTGTGATTGTGACTACCAGTTGATTGTTTATATAGTCCAGCATCATCTTCCATGATCTTTCTGGTTTTCATCAGATTAGTAAATTAAATGGGGTTGTGATGAGTACTAACACTTCTGCCTTCCTTGGTCTTTGAGAGTGACACTAATCTGCCATTTTATCTAGGCTGTAGTATTGCTCTTAATTTACTATCTTAGTGGAGTTGAGGGGAGTTCAGTATCTCACATTTGTTATTTTCTATCCTATGATAATGTATTTTTCTCCAAAATTATGAAGTAGATGCACATATATATAAATATATATCCTGATTAAATATATATATCTTATTTATGCCTCAAGGAACTGAGAAGAAACCACACAGTGGGTTGGTTGGTGGCTCCACTATTACTGTGAGATGAACCTCATCCACTCCATATTACCATCTTTTCATATGTCCATACTCTATCAGAGGGGTCATCATGGCATTTGATGTGCCCTGAAATCGTTGTTAGCTCAGATGAATTCTCCAACAACTCCTGAAAGAGCTGGGTATTCCTATTTCCCTACGTACAATTTATTTGGGAAATGAATGTAGTTCTTTTATGGAAGAATTAGGGGTGTTGCCACTACATATGTTTGCGTTACAGGGATTTTCTGAAAGAAACCTAAATTTTCTTCTAGCAAATAAGTTCTACCTTTGAGAACTAGCCCAGATATGGAAACTAGGCAAAGGATTGTGACTTGTAATTGTAGTGTCTAAGATAAGGTTTCTCACCCATTCTTGATATTTTTGGTTTTATGTCAAGCAATATTCTCATTGCTGTTCATTTATTTTACCCCTAGAAAAACTATGATCTATGACCTTTGCCATAGATCTCAGTGAGCCAAGACCCCTGTTGCTCTCCATTATGTAATAACATCTGTCTCACCTAAATAGTTAAGTATTGCCACGTGGTCTCTGGAATTTTGAAATCTTACATTCCTACACCCACTTGGGATTCCAGATCCATAACAGCATAACCTAGGACAGAGAGGAAAGTCAGCCCTGAACTTCCCAGTGACAATGACCCTTCTTTCATCAACACATTTTTTATTATTTGAATTAAGGGAATATTTGGAATATAAATAGCTGGAAGTTTTTCTTAATAATGAGGGAGGTCTTAAATAATAAATCCATTCTGTTATGTCCGCCTCTCAGAACTATTTGATTCCTTCCCTAATATTCTGCCAAGGTAGTTCTGAAATTTCACTTCATTTTCTATAGACCTTCACTGTTCAAATTTTAAGGAGCCATTCTAACAACATACTAGATTGGGCTCTAGGCATTCTTTCAGAATGACAAATCATGGATCAAGGAAGAGGATCCCGTAACAGTAAAACTCTCCTCTATTCAGCTTTATATTCACTCCATCATTCCTGGTCATCTACCCTCAAGTTCCAATCCCAGATATGATCTTCCAATTCCTGACAGAATAGATCTTGAGGGATAAGGGAGTCAGAATAGATCTTGAGAAGATAAGCACCATTTTGTGAGATACTTTGTGAGCCCTCAGAACAAGCATGACAAATTACCTCATGTATCATAAACCAGCACACATTTATTATCTTTCACAATTCTGAGGGTCAGGAATCTCGAAACTGCTTAGATGGGCATCTAGCTCAGAGTTTCTTATGTTACTTCAGTCAAGATACTGACTGGGACTACATTATCTGAAACCTTACCGGGGACTTACTAAAGAAGCCAGTTTCAAGATAGGTTACTCACATGGATGCTGGCTGGAAATCTCAGTTCCTCACAATTAAAATAGCTCAATAATATGGCTTGAGTGTCAGTGCAACATGGCAGATAACTTCCCCAAGTATGTTTAATAGAAAAAGAGAAAGGAAGGAGAAGGCCATGGTGCCTTTTATCTTTATTTATTTAGATACAGGATCTCACTCTGTTGCCCAGGCTGGAGTGCAGTGATGTGACTATAGTTCACTGTAATCTTGGACTCCTGGGCTCAAGTGATTCTCCTGCCTCAGCCTCCTGAGTAGCTAGAACTAATAGGCATGCACCACTATGCCCAGATAATTTTTTTATTTTTTATAGAGTCAGGGTCTCACTATATTTTGCAGAATGATCTCAAATACCTGATCTCAAGGATTTCTTTGCCTTAGCCTCCCTCCTCTGGGATTATATGCACATACAGTGCCTTTTATGACCTAGTCTTAGAAGGCACAGACTATCACTTCTACAATATTCTATTATTAATATTACTGTTATGTTTTGTTAATGTTCTATTGTTAGACAAGAGTCACTAAATCCAGCCCCATTCAAGGGGTGGAGCCTTGAGTGCCACTTTATTTAATCTTTACTTTTTCCTGACTTACAAGCTTTATCTTTTTTTATATTTAACCAGTGGTTTTAAAAACATCAAGGAGTATAAATTAACTTACAGGTTTACTTTAAAACTACCACATAATATTTTATTGTATTGTTTACATTTCTGTGTAACCATCATTTGTAGCATTTTGCTAGCACACAAAAAATGTCCAACCACTTTTTGCTGAATGAATTAATAAAGAAATGAACAAGACAACAGACAGATGGACATTAAAAATAGGAAAATATTGAAATAAGAACTCTAAAACACATGACTAAAGTTCTTTACCTCAAAGTTTTTACTAAAATGTTGTTAATATACATACTTGAATATGTAATACTAATTAGTATATATCGTTTGACTTATAATTGAGAGAATCTCTTTTATTTCAAAATACAGATCTCTCCCCATGCTACTAGCCTTTAACTTGTGGATTTTCATGGGGTTTACTGCATACAAAAAAACTATGAGAAGGGATCCCACAAAAACTGGAATTTATTTTTAAAATTGTGTATTCTTACATGTTTAAACTTCAAAGTACTCTCCATTTGATGGAATACACTTACTGCGACACCTTTTTCACTGCTCAAAGCAGTGTTTGAACTCATCAGTTTTCAAGCTTGGGCCAACATGTTGAAAGAATCCCCCCCAAAATATTCACTGAATCCGAATGTAGCCTCTCACAGCAATAATAGCTGATATACCAATACAGATGGGTTCCTATAATACTTACCTAGTAGGACAAGCCTGTACTACAAGGGGCTCTCTTTCCAAAAAGTAATTCCATTTTTGGGGTTCCCCCTCATGTTAGATAGGTCATGAAAACATGCAGCCTAAGCCCCTACTATGATCTGAACTGCATGTGTAATGTAAATGTGTTTCTAATATCTTTTCCAGTGGTTTATGTCGTAGTGCTCTGCACTAAAACATTGGTAGGCAATCTGGCCTTCATTTCATTTTGAGTTTGTCTACTGTTCAGGCATCCACTGAATATAAACCAAAACCCCCCTAAAACTAGCCTACCATGTTCCTAAAAACCACCATGTTACTAAAGAATATCTTTTAGCAAATAACAAATTATTTAGATATTTTATGTAACTTTTTTAAAGTAATTGCTTTGATTTAAATGCAAATGGCATAAAAGTAATGAATTAGTTAATTTTATTTGTTTACAGATGTTTTGTTTCTAAGAGTTTTACCAAACTTCTGGGTTGCAGCCAGACAAGAGCTATACTTGGGCTGACTCCCAGTTCTGAAGATTTTGGACCCAAGTCCAAATTTTAAGGTCAAGGACTAGGGATTGTTTGTTCAGAATTATTAGAATTAAGAAAGAAAGAGTCCCAGTGATCTCAGCATTGAAGAGAAAACTATGAAAGTCTATTGGTTTGTAGCACATCATCTCTTACCACTTTGAGATCTCACAAGGGGGCTCCGTTAGATTTTAGGATACAAGAAAATTCATTGTAGTTGTAAAAGTCAGTGCTTTTAAGCTACTGGTTAAATATGAAAAAGATAAAGCTTGAACATCAAGGAAAAGTAAGAATTAAATGATCTAGACCAACTAACGAAAATGAAAGAGTTATGGATCCAGGGAGAATAGTAGATAATTATGAACTTGTATATTCTGTAATGACCTTAGATCTAATGCCAGTCTCTTGGTTATTATATGAGAACCATACCGTCTTGTATTTCATTAGTGTGTGTCACAGGAGTAATAGTGCTTGAGTTATTTAGACATCTTCTTTCATGTGGCCTAAAAATTTTAGGTTAATGGCCAAAATATTTCCAATATCTCTAGAAGACAAAATAGAACCATCACTCGATTATATGAAGAATAAGACTAAAATTCAGGTAGATAAAAATGACTTCACAGGAGGCACAGATTTGGGTAATGGCAAAGCCAACAGTGAATCATGAATTTCCTGCCCTTAAAACCCACGCTTTCCATTCAAATACATTTTGCTCTGTTCTTCAGGTGATTTTCTTTGTGGTCTTAAATGGATTTTTACAAGGTCTGTGGAGTTTCTGCATGCTGTTACATATGTTTTAGTAATGCTGATGTTAAGTTTTGCATGTGCTTTATTTTATTCCCTTAGTAGTCTTAAAAGTAGGACAAGAATTATTTAAAGGGGAAAAGAGATTATTATTTCAGTTTAAGAGTCCCAGTAGAATGAGAAAAACTTGGAAAGTGTAAAGAGTTCTATATTCCTATTAAGTGTGACTCAAAGCCACCCTTGGTTTTACACCGTCTCTATCTATAATTTTACTTCTCCTTAGCATTTTTTTTTCAGATCTGCACAGCAGCTAATCCTCATAAAGGAAAAGCCACACATGAAACTTAAACTCTAACACTTTTGCTAAAATTCCTGTAGGACAACATCTTCCCCCTCTCCATAACCACATTAAATTGACAACATGGAATAGAGTCAAACTTCTCCCTCCAATATTCACCTTTGGATAGAATCCAAGCATTAACTAATAAATGTATAGAAAATCAGGTGTGATCAGATGTAGATTATCTAAACTATGCGTTTGTGGTCTTTAGATATAACATTATGTAGAGAAACATTATTGAGGGAGAACCCTAAGAATACACACATCTGATTCAGCTACTTACCTAATTCTAGTAAATGTCAAGATATGTAAGATGTATGCTTCTGTGCTTGTAAGGATTTCCAGAGAAACCCTATGAAGGGTCAGATTTTATGTTTTATCCAAAATAAGACCAGATATTAGAAGATTCCTCATAGAAGTTTTCTCCTCTAAATCCTTTGTCTAGTAGGTGTTGGAAGAGAAAGACAAAGACTTAGGGATGAAAGACCTATAAAGCCCTCTTTTTTGTCTGAGTCATCAAACCCTAAAATTTTCAAGCCTATAACGCATAAAGACCAATAGACTTCATATTTTCTTCCTTACAGTCCTTAAGTACCTCAGAGGCCATATTAGAGAACAAAAGAAAGACCTCGCTATGGGGTCGCATTTAAATGGGATAAGTTCTCCCTTTTGTCAGTCTTATCTGAAATCTGCATAAATTTTGTTTGAAGAAAGAGTTCTGCAGCTAAGAAAAAGTCTGAAAACTTACTGATATACAACTGATTCCCTCATTTTTGAGGTAAAATTTTGAGACAAAGAACAATGACTCTTCTTTATAATTTTACTACTCAGCTTAGTACTGTAGATAAGTCTAGAGGCCTCAATGATCTACAAACAGTAGTATTTATACCACACAAACTTGTGATGTAACAAAAGTTATTGTCCAACTTCATGTACCACTTCTTCCTTTCTAATGATTAGTTTGTTTACTTCTCCTTTTATTAATGCAGAAACCACTAGTCTGTCCAATATCAAGTACCTCTTCTTCCTTAAAAACAGAATTCTAATTTTGTTTCAGAACTCATTATTCCAAGCTAAAACATCACATTTCCCAGTCTCCTTTGCAGCTAGATGTGACTATGCTGCTGAGTGCCGGCCAATGAAATGAAAGCAGAATTTTCATGTGGGACAGCTGAGAAAGCTCATCAAAAGAAGCCAATTCAGCTCAGAAGTGAGTGTTCCCCCTCCCTTTTTTTATTTTTTTGGTGGTCTTGAATGTAAATTTTATAGCTAAAACTTTCAGTGACAGAGCAAAGACCAAAGCTGCTTTAGTTTCAAATGAGACTTTGTGGGGACTTACATACCAATCCTACCCTTATTTAGGAGAGCAAACTTTTGTGTGTTTGAGCCACTTTTGATCTCCACACATATTTATGTTGTGCTCTCCAGAAAACAACTGATCTTTTTACTTGTACCCATTATAAATAAAAGTGAATCACATCTCTTTTTCTTTCTCTCAGTCTCAGACCTTTCAAGATATCTTAATAATATTTTCAGTAATGACTGACAATTAACATTTCTCTTTCCATATAGCATCTATCAAGGGCATTGAGTATGTTGATTTATAACCAGTCTATTTGTTAGTGTTCAAAATTTCTAACAACGTAGGCTAACTAGAGAGACTTTTTTTATGGTTTGGATTTTTACCTGACTGACAACTATCGAAAATTCTTGGTTTTAAAGTACAGGCTCCAGGAAAACCCAAGTCCTTCACTTGGAAATTGTTAGAGATGTTGAAATTTTAACAAGTGTTCAGGGTAGTTATTAAAAGTAGTTGATTTTGTGTTTTTAACTACCTTTTAATTTTTAAGAATAACTTGTACTTGTGTTTTCAACACTTGAAATATACATTCAGAAACTCTTAAAGACATTGAATCTGCCAATAAATATAACTTTCAGTGAGGACAGTTCTGACTTGAGAATCATTGGGATGTAGAATGTTGGAGCTAGATGTACTTTGGAGATCATGTGGTACAGCTTCTTGGGTAGAACAAAACTAGAACCTCAGTTTTCTGTGGACTTCATTGTTCTTCCCCTCTGCATAGCTCTATGCTGCTTTTAACTGTAAGAAAGAGATGTTGAGCATATAGCAATAGAAAATATAGTAAAAGGAAAAACAGGTTGGGCTCTAGATCCCTAATTGGCTTCTGACCCTCATGAACCTTCTGATATCAATGACCTTTATGCCTCACTTCATTCTGGGTGCATATTTATTCACTATAAGAAGGGAGAGAAGGAAAGATCTCAGCTATTTGCGTTTTGTCTTTTTACTATTGTTTTCTGAAAGGAAATAACTGGTTCTTGTAAGGTGAAGGAATGGCTTCCATTTCCAATCACCATTTTGATGATTACATTTTTCTGGTCACTAGTTTGTGTCTAAGTACCCTAGACAAGGTAAGTTTTTCCTAAAACTGTACAAAGAGAAAATGATATAAATGTAGATAAAGAAAGATTTAGTAGATATATAAGTTTTTTATATTCTAAGATTTTTCAGGACAGAAAACTGATAGAATTTTTCTTTGTATACATCTTATACAGCACAGTGCCTGAGACCCACTTACAACATATTTACACTATGAAAATTGTGATTTTAATCTCATTTCATAAGTTTTGTACTGGAAATGAGTTTTTGATTCACATGGTTTACAGATTTTACCTGAGGAAACCAAAAAATGCAACCCATTTATCAAAAAGTCAGTGACTATTCTTATGATGTTATAGGTATGAAAAGATAAAGACTCTGACCTTCATTTTTTTCACAGGCTAGTAAAAAATGTGCAGAATTTTCTACATACACAAAAGTTCTGGAGAGTCTAAGGATGACCTTTATAGTCAGTAAACTATCTTGTGAGGGGACAAATAAGGGAAGCAACTTGTGTGGAACAGAGAGGTCATACAGGACCCAAAGTGTGACACAAAGTAGATCAGACAAAGAGACTCTATTCAAGGAAGGACCTTAACTGTAGAAGTTTAAACCTGTCCTGCTTAAAAAAAAGGTAACAAAATAACTAGCAATAATCTGCAGGATGGATGTGCAGTAGGAAGTCACTGCAGGCTGAGAGGCCATGTACTTGATAATTTCTGTTGTCAAAACCTGCAGTTAATCTAAAGTTAACAAAATACAATATCACTTATTCAGAAAATATGTATTAGACACCTTATTCTGGTGAGACCCCATGTTAAAAATTGAGAATGCCTCTCTGTGCTTGCCTTCCAGAATGTACAGGCTAGTAGAAAGTATTGGAGTGTGTGTGTATGTAATATTTCATGTAAAAATGGAGAAGAAAATTGAGAAAAAATAGTATAAAATGTAATAATAAGCTTAAGTTACTCAAAATCAGAGATCTGGGTCTTCAAACCAAATGTGATATCATTAGATTGGCAAAAAGTATAATGAATTGACAATAGATGTCAGCAAGAAGGTGACACAATAGAGACCCTAATCATTGCCCATCTGGTTGTATGTTAATATAACTATTTTCAAGAATAGTCTGACAATATCTAGTGAAGTTGAAAGTATACATCCTTTAGCCAAAATGACCGTATCTCTCAACAGAAAAATAGAAAAATAAACAAAATGCTAATCAGTAATGGAAATAAATAGACTGGAACTATATTTGTCAACATGGTTGAATCTTTCAAATATAATGTTAGGTGAAATAGCAAAGTACAACATGCAAAATGTCTTTTATATAAAATATACAATTATTTGAATCAATGCAATGTACTAATTTTACAAAGAGATGTTAGAGAATAAAATGAATGTAATTCAGAGTAGAGATTGCTTCCAGGGGAGATGAGATTGGAGGCTGTACAGAGTAGTTTTAAATAAATGGGTCATTCTTTATTTCCTGTGTTAGGTAGTGAGTCATGAGAGTTCATTGCATTACTCTTTATCTTTTTCGGTATACCTTAAATTATTTCTAAAACTTTTAAAAACCCAACTCGCTGATGACATGCACATCACAGACCCATAACAACAGTTCAATGGTTAGAAGCTGGCCAGTAACAAACTGCTTTTCAGGAAATTTCTATCTCGTGTGACAAATCTCATTATTATTCAAAGAAAGTGGCTTTTTAATGGACACTGAAATTTCCATTGAATTAGTACAGCTACCAGGAACTGCCACCATGGATTATCATAATGCTTTTCTATTCAAGATTATCTTTGGGAAGTGTCTTAGAAATGGTTTACTTCTTGACCACATCTGTATAATTAAGAATACCAAAGGAAGACATTGATTTTGATAATGAAGCTGACGTCCTGCCTGTGAACTGGCAAAGATATTGCTAAATCTTTTAAGGACTTAACATAGGTTCAATTTTTCTATTTCCTTACATAGTAATGATGATGGATGGAACTGAGGCTTCCCTAGGGTCCTTCTACATCTCTAGAGATGGAGTTTTTACCATCAAGACATGCTCTCCCCTGCCTTACATCAATACAAAATCAATACAGAAGCCAGCTCTGGATTTTACATCAGGTGATTCCTAGCTGCCTGTTTCAGCTGCCAGTGTCTCCTTTCTGCACAACCTGGCCCTGTTGTCTTCTGGGTGACATTTCTTTCTAAGAACAGTCAGGTTTCTCATTAGTTTGTGAAATAGCCTGCTAGACTAACTGTATTCTCAACTGATTCCCAACTCTGGTGAGTCATGCTGAAGTCAGTCTGAGATACCTTCTTTTGATTACAGTCACAGAACAATCAAGAGCTTAACATTTGGGGTCTGACCGTATTTAGATTCATCCACTGAACTAATGGCTACTTGATCATGTGAGTCTTTACTAGATTGTTTTCTTCATTTAATGATAAACCACTGAAACCCACCCAAGAATTATGGCTGAAAACAGGAGGTTGCAGTTCTAATAAAATTGGACTTTCTGTTATTCTGTGAGGGAAGCAAGGCAGGGACATTACAACCACTCTGTAAGCACTAAATAAATCATGTTCTCTCGTTCTGGGGCAGAGGGACCCAGCACTTCCTGTGCTAGGTCCAGCTGATCGACCTCTATAAAAATCTTAGCAGGCACTTACGTCCCAGCAGGAGCTCTGCTGGGATGAAATCATGGATGGCCTGAGGACAGCACCCCCCCCACCATCTCCATGGCAACCATCAATCTCATAGGAACAGAAGAGATGCCTTGGGTTTGAGATTTCTCTGAGGATGTCCTTTGGGATAGAAATGTCTTACTATATTTCAAAGATTCAAGTACTGAGACTCAAGGGAGAAGGTTTGCTTTTCTGTTATGCTGGGATATGGAAGTGAACCTTTTATCCTTATTGGGAAACAAACCTTGGCCAACTGGTAGAAGTTGTAGATTGGCATAATTTTGCTCAAAATAGGCTTCTCCACTTAAGAAATGCTACTCAGTAATGGAATGTCATATCTTGGAAATTCAAGTATTGTATGAAATATTCAAGCAACAAACAGTGTCTATTAGTCAAAGATGACACAGGGGAGATAAGTTATTCAATTGAGTGAGGTCCCTAACAACACTAAGATTATGTCTGAATTTCTTCTTGAAGCTTGAATTAACTCCATTAGGCTTCCTGACTTATGATAGTATCCACTCACGCAGGCCAATCAATCGTCAGGAGGAATAAGCTGAATATAAGGAAAATTTGGAGAATTTAGAGAGACAAAACAGGGTTGATAAGAAAACAGGAGCCGGGCTCAGTGGCTCAGCCTGTAATCCCAGTGCTTTGGGAGGCCGAGGTGAGTGGATTGCCTGAACCCACGGGTTCGAGACCCACCTGGGCAACTTGGTGAGACCTCATCTCTACAATAAATCAAAAATTAGCCGGGCATGATAGAGTGCACCTGTAGTTCCAGCTACTTGGAAGGCTGAGGCAGAAGGATTGCCAGAGCCCAGCAGGTCAAGGCTGCAGTGGCCAGGAGCAGCTATTGCACTCCAGAGTGAGACAGAGTAACAGAGTGAGACTCCAACTCAAAAAAAGAAAAGAAAAGAAAACAGGAAATATGAGAGGACTGGTTGAACTCTAATTTTGTCTATGCTACTAGATGGATGAGTAATCTCAGACAAGTTACATGAACACTAAAGCTTAGTTTGCCTCATATTATACAGAAAATGAGGGGACCGAGATGGATATTTTCAAAACTCTTTCTCTTCTCTTAGAATCTCAAACACAGATCCTTGGCAAGGAAAGGGAGGGAAACAAGCTATAGAGCCATGTCACAAAGGGAAATTCGACATGACTAGTTTGCAAAGAGAAAGCTCAACCAAAAGGTGTATCAAGTAGTAGAGCAGTGGTCCCCAACTTTTTTGGCATCAGGGACAATTTTTTCATGAACTGGGGGAAGGAATTGGATGTTTTGGGGATGATTCAAACACATTACATTTATTGTGCACTTTATCTCTATTATTATTATAATTTTAATATATAATGAAATTATACAACTCACCATAATGCAGAATCAGTGAGAGCCCTGAGCTTACTTTCTGGTCACTAGATAGTCCCATCTGGTAGTGATGGGAGACAATGACACCTCAGATCATTGGGCATTAAATTCTCACAAGGAATGTTCAACCCAGATCCTTTGCATGCACAATTCATAACAGAGTTCATGCTTCGATGAAAATCTCACCTAACTCCAGTCAGAATGGCAATTATCAATAACTCAAAACATAGCAGTTGCTGGAGAGGATGTGGCGAAAAGGGAACACTTCTACACTGTTGGTGGGAGTGCAAACTAGTGCAACCTCTGTGGAAAACAATATGGCGATTCCTAAAAGCTCTAAATATTGACCTCCCATATGACCCCACAATCCCCCTACTGGGAATATACCCTGAAGAACTCAAATCACTCTATAAAAATGATACCTGCACGCGTATGTTTATCGCAGCATTGTTCACAATAGCAAGAACCTGGAAGCAACCATGCTGTCCATCAAAAGAGGACTGGATTAAAAAAATGTGGTACATATACACGATGGAATACTACGCAGCCATAAAAAAGAACAAAATCATGAATTTCACAGCAACCTGAATGGAACTAGTGTCTATAATACTGAGTGACCTCTCACAGAAACAAAGATCTGAGTATCACATGTTCTCACTCATTAGTGGACCTTGAATATCCAACATAATACTATAAGAAATTGACTGACAGTGGCGGGAAACTATGGGGGGGAGAGGAAGGGAGATGGGATTAATGGTAGTAAATATCTATCTGGGGACAGGGTGACACCTCTTATCAACAAGGGTGCCTGAACAAAGCATATTTGTATACCTAACCCTCAACTGTACCCCACAATAACATAATAAAAAATATTGATTATAAAAAGAAAAAAGAAAATCGAATGCCACTGCTGATCTGACAGAAGGTAGAGCTCAGCAAGCAGTGGGGAGCAGCTGTAAATACAGATGAAGGTATACTTGCTCATTGCTTTTCACTTCCTGCTGTGTGGCTGGGTTCCTAACTGGCCAGGGACTGGGACTGGTTTGTGGTCCAGGAGTTGGGGACCCCTGAAATAGAGGTAAATAATAAAGTGATAGATTTCTTCTCAAAAAAGAAGGAATGTGGTAACAATTCTAAAACTTTGCCTTTTTTTACTTGGGTTTTTTTTTAAACCAAAAAAAAAAAAAAAAAAAGATTAAAAGTAGCACACCGGACAGTTCTTCCTTCTTATATTCTCTCTTTTTAGTATTATTGACAGCAATTTCATAAATTCTGGAGAAGGATGAATTGTGGATAGCTAAGTGAGTAACTGTCCGTTAATGAAATCTTTCCCCATTTTATTTTAAATCATACAACAGATTAAGGTAGGATATCCTGAAAATAAATCATCCTCCTGTTAATTTTGATATTCTCATGTCTTAATAGTCTATTTTACAATACAAGAGCACAGAATTACAGACAATTCAGTAGCATCAGGATACCTTGTATTGAATGTGGGTGATCAAACTCTCCTTCAGAGAAAGTGCCTTTCATACTTTTCTCCAAAAGGACACTCAAATGACCTAGTTTTTCTGTCTCTGAGTTCCTAGCCTATAGTTCTAGCAGGAATATATTTATCAAGTTTAATAACCTCGTGAAAAAGGAGCTGTTACAGTTAAAAGAATGAAATGTTTTTGCCAATGCCATGATTTTCAGTGTCACAAAAATCCCAGAAGTCCTCTAGGTTAAAAAATGTTCACATTTTGGTCACCTGGGATAAGTATGAAATTAGCTTCATTTCATATCATAAAAACCTATATAAAGCATATTTGATGAATACAAGTTTTACATTTCCAGTACCTTCAATACATTTTTTTCTTTATTAAACTTAATACCATATGTGATATCTGGAATGGGAAATTGAGCCAATTCAATACTGCCATTTATATTTTATAATTAGGAATGTTGTGTAATATATGGACATTTGTGCCTTCTTTTTTTTTTTAAGAGCCCATGTCTGAGCCAAACAAAACCTTCAATTAGTACACATTTGAGTTAAGTCAGCAGCTTGTGAGTTAAGGAGGGAGAACTCAATGTCAAACGCCATTTCTTAATTTAACAAACATGAAATGTTTCTCCCTGCAGTGGTGATCTCTGGGATTTCCTGGTACTTACATTTCACCTCACAGAATTCCCATACCCCCCACAAAAAACAGTATTACCTTTAGTATTTCCAATATGATCTGCCTTCTCTCTGCAAATAGCTTTAGAAATTTAAATCTTTCAAGAAAATTCATCTTTGAAGTAATAAGGAAAGATTTGTAAATCACTTAGCAACAAACATATACTATTTGTCATGTGCAATAACCTTATTAGAACAGATATTGTAGGAAAACTCAAAAAATTATTTAATCTAGAAACAAGTTTACTATCATAAGTCATTTTCTTTGTAGCATGCAAAGCCTCGCTGTATATGTTTATCTTTAAGATGCCCTTTGTTTTCTCTCTTCCATTTACAAAAGTATTCTTGAGGGTAGTGTAAAGGCATTTTTACTTGCATCTTTTCTTCCTATATAGATTCTCTCTTCATCATTAGAAAATGTGGGAAATTTGATTCACTGAAGATTGATCTTCAGCCAGGAGATTACAAAAAGAATGCTTCTCACATTTCTAGAGTATTAAACATTGGATTATTCCTCAGTACTGGAAGATTATAGCTCATCAGAAAACAAAATAAAACAAACAGGCACTAAAATATATTACTCTGGAAGCCAATCTAGGTTCCACAGACTTACAAATGTATCATACGCATATTTCTCAAACTCTTCAAACTACTCACTAACCTTTCAAGTGTACTTGGGTCTCAATCTGTAAGCACTTGCCCTCACATTCTCTCTTTTAAGTCCCAGTTAAAGCCTAAAATTATATTTTGGCTTCATTCTGGGGTATAAATGATAATAACACAAAGCATTTACTGTTACAAGGCTGCTATGGTTTGAATGTTTGTGTCCCTCCAAAATTCATGTTGAAATTTAATCTCCAATGCAACAGTATTAATAGGTGGCCCTTTAGGAGATCATTCAGTCATGAAGGCTCCTCAACCATAAATGGGATTAATGCCTTATAAAACAGGCTTCGCACAATGTTGGGCCCTTTTTGCCCTCTGCCTTCCGCCATTGAGGACATAGTATTCTCTTCAGGAGAATGCAACAAGGCATCAATTTGAAGTATAGATACCAGGTCCTAACCATACACCGAAACTACTGCGCCTTGACCGTGGCCTTCCCAGCCTCCAGAACTGTGAGAAATAGATTTAAATTATCTGGTCTGGAGTATTCTATTATAACAGCACACATGAACTAAAACAAAGTTATTTGTATTTCATTGGGAGAAAAAAAGCTTCATGTTAAAGGAATGACTTTTTCTAAGAATACTGAGTATAGCCTTGGGTAGGTGTGATGTGCCAGAGAATTAGACTTCCTCATTCCTCTCTCTGCTGCCATAAAAGCTACCGATGCATGAGGCCATCCCAAAGCTGTACTTCTTTTCAAGGTCTAACCATTTATTTGTTATAGTGTATTAATTTCATCAAGGTAGAGAGGAATGACAAGTTGAGAAAGAGAGTCTTTGAGCAAACAGAGAGAAGCCTGCTCATTGGCAGGGCAAGATTCAATTAACCATTCAAAGAGTACATTAAAGACACCTAGTTTAGACTGAGAGCAGTGGTCCCCGACCTATTTGACATCAGGTACATTTTTGTGGAAGCTAAATTTTCTACAAATGGTGGGCGAGGGGGATCATCAGGCATTGGATTCTCATAAGGAGCACGCAGCCTAGATCCCTCACATGTGTAGTTCATGATAGAGTTCTTGCTCCTACAAGAATCTAATGCCATCGCTGATCTGATGCAGAAGCTCTGCTAGCCTGCCACTCACCTCCTGCTGTGCAGCCCTGTTCCTATCAGGTCCGTCTGTGGCCTGGAGGTTGGGGATCCCTGCTTTAGAGGACTTTATGACTTCCTTTAGTGTGCTTCTGTCATGGTCTATAAAATTCTAGAATTAATTTCTGAAGAAACAGGATGCTCCCACCACCTCACGTTGCTTCTCACATTCCTGTTCATTTGGAGCTAGAAACCCCTGGAGTGATGAGTCTGGAATGCTAGGACTCATATCAAAAATTTCGTGAGTTTAGCAACTGTTACTTTATGCCTTTTTTGCCTTAGTGCCACATTTATAAAATTGCCTAATGGTTCTGTTAATTGAGGAAGAGAATGAGGGTGAGCACATGGCCAACAAGTGACAAAGGATAGAAACTTGTGTTTTCTAGAAAAACAGAGCAGAAAAATCTTTTGGGTCTTTGGTGTTCTGGAGGAAATTATTTTCTGTACCTCAACCAATTGTCAAATCCCAAGCAAATGGAAAAAAATCAGATATTTTAGCCCTGTCCTAGTCTTAACTAATTTGACGTGCTCTGTGGCTGCTAATGTGTGACTAATCAGAGGTTTAGAGGTAGAGCTACTTCCTGAACCCTGCTCTTTCAGACGCAGATAATCAACACAGTGTCCTCTGTGACTTTATGTCAGGATGAGATTTCCAACAAAGAGGTCAGGCTAAGGGTGGCTAGTCACTTGGAGGAATAAGCAGAAAGAAGAAATGCATTTTACTTTATGCCTTTGGGAGAAGAGGCCAAGGATGATTGCTTTGTGTAAGCAAGAGAGCTAAGTCCAGTAAAAGAACGGATTGCTTTGGAGTGGTTAACCTTAAGAAGCAAGAAAATTCTACAACAGTCCAAGAAAAGAAGATGAAAACAGCACACTGGTACTTCCTAACATGACTGAGGTTTCTGTCAATTTGAGCAGCATTCCTAGAATCCCCCGGCACCACTTCCTAATTTGACCTTTCACAATTTGAAGCTTTAAAGCCACAAAACCAAACTACAATCCCTATAATACTTTGGCACAAGAGGGTGGACTCAGGAGGCTTTTTAACCTTAAAGCCTATATTTTCTGGCTTTTGCTGGCTTATGCGTTATCCATAAAATATCTGGAACACATTTTTGATAATTCGTCATTTATTCTAAAGGTCTGGGGCTAAACCAATAGCAACTGCTCTTTGGGGGATCATTTCACACAGTGGAGTTTGGAAAATTAAGAATCACTTTAAATCGAAATTAGTAAAACAAAGTGTCTGTAAGTCGTGTGCACTTAGCCGTTCTTCAAGGTGCAGCTTCTTCAGGCTGAGCCCATAAAGCCCTTCTTTATCATTCTTGCTGTCATTGTTTATTTTCACCTCTGCAGTCTGAGCACCGGTCTACAAATACTGTCAGTCAGCAAATATTTGCTGCTGGAAACAGGAGTCACTCCAGCTATGTTAAACTGAAAGGGATTTAATACAGAGATTTGGATGCTCACAGCATTGTTGGAAGGATGACCAGAATGGGTTTTAGACTGAGCATCTGGAAGTACCACCAATAAGAAGGAAAACCTACCCTGACACATTCAGGGAAACTTCCAGGCTCAATACCTATCCACGGAGCTGGAATTCAGATTTTGGAAGCCATTACTACCGCCTCTGCAACTACCTCTCCATACTCAGCAAGTTAGTGACTGGAGGCTACAATGTAGTTGTAGATAAACCAAGCTCCATAACCTGGCTTGCTGGCAAAAACAAGGTAGCAGCAATCAAAAAGCTTCAATTTCACTTCTGTCAAATCTCATACAATGAGATTCTTTCAAATTTCGTACAGTGTATCTAATTAGAAGAAACTAATCTGCATTCAGAACTAAACTAATCTGCATCTAGTTTAATTTTATTTTTTAAATTTTTTATTTTATTTTAGAATTAGTACATGTGAAGATTTATTACATAGGTATATGTCATAATGGTATATGTCATAATGGTGAGGTATGGGCTTCTAATGAACCTGCCCCACCTCCCAGCTCTTCACATCCCCATGGTGAACATGGTACTTGATAAGTGGTTTTGCATCACTTATTTTCCCACCCTCCCTTCCCCCTTTAGTAATGCCCAGTGTCTGTTTTTCCCATTCCTGTGCCCATGTGTGCCCAGTATTTAGTACCCACTTATGAACATGCAGTATTCAGTTTTCTGTTTCTGTAACAATTTGCTTAGAATGGTGCCCTCCAACTGAATCTATGTTGCTGAAAATGACATGATTTTGTTCTTTTTATGGTTGCGTGGTATTTCATAGTGTACATGTACCACATTTTCTTTAACCATTCTGTCATCAGTGGGCACCTGGATTGGTTCCATGTTTTTGCTATTGTGAATAATGTTGCGATAAACATATGAGTGCAGGTCTCTTTTTGGTAGAACAATTTATATTCCTTTGGGTATACACCCAGAAGTAGAATTGCTGGGTTGAATGGTAGATATACTTTTACAGAACTGCAGTTTTAAAGGCATCTGGGAAATGCAATTTTTAGCCTTCTACATTATGTAGCACAGAAAAGCATACTAAAAGGAGTTTGGATATAGTGCCAATTTACTGTAACAAATACAAACACGTGTATTATTATTAATTACTATTTTGTTTCCTACTCTCACATGTGTTGAAACAAACTCTTTGAGGATAAGATCATTTTTCAAACTTCTGAGTGCTTTGTAATACCTGGAACAATTTATATTCAATAAATATTCTAAAGTGATTGCTTCACAAAATATTTTTTCTGAAAAATATGCTTTTGGATGTGTTTGTTAAGATATTGAATGCCTTTCCTTCCTTCCTTAATAAGCAGAGTATTTTTAGTATAGTTTATTACCTTTATTATTTTTGATATTTAAAGATTTTGTAGTAACTTGAAATCACCATTCTGAACACTTGTGATCACTGTACAGAAAGAATAATAGAGGAGGCATTTGAAGACAGATTATGTCCAGTCTAATGTGTACTGACTCCAAGTCATGGCTATTGCTCTGAGTCATCTTCCCATATTTCATTTTTTTACTAAAAGCTGAAAGCAAAAAAAAAATGATATTTCAGCATTATAGTGAGTATAAATCTGGTTAATCTAAACTTAACCTTGACAGCCTGATATAATATAAGCTTATGTAAGGTTATACAACCTAACACCAACATATTAAACTTCTTTATCTAGCAGACTATTCCCCTACATTTTTCTCTTGTAGCAGTAAGAAGGTTGTCTATAGTGACTATTGGAAGAAGTCTATGAAACTAAAAGTCTGAGTGTTGTAGAAAAATCATAGTTTTGATGAATTTAAAATTGAGAAGAAGTTTTAGAAATTGTCCAAACATGCAACCCAGAGAAATACGGTGTCTTGCCTAGAGTTACACTCCAAATAGGTAGAAAGGTTAGATCATAAACTTTTGGGAGCCAGCCATGGAGGCCCACTGAGGGTTAGGGATCAGGAAGGGCCGTTGACCCCGAGACTACTAGGATGCGTTCAGGAGCTATTTGACCCCATTTCTTCCCCCTTTCTACTCAGCACAAACCAGATTAAGCTCCTGTGAGCTCAAAACATAAAAACTCTGAGACCAGGATGAACACAAGCTAACTTTAGAAGCTCGTTGCTCCCATTCTTCCACAAACTGCAGTTTTGGCTTTCACACAACTTATAATTCAAACTCGTGTCACATCTAAGAGCCTTAGTATTGGTCACAGGCTTCTGGGTCATGATCTTAGGATTTATTGAAGGTGTAAATTGAAGAATATAGTTTTAGAAGACAGCCATTTTGTTGAAAGAATGCGGCTGGATTACTTGCAGGTAGTCCACTGTGAACTTTGGACTGGGCCACATTCCAAACATTCTGAGATGGGCCACTTTTGTTTGTAAAGTAAATACTTAAGCTTCTATAGAATTGTTTAACTTGGCATAAACCAATCAGTTTAGGATGAAAAAGGTTTATAGAATATGTCAGTCACGGATTAGGTTATCCTTTGTTATGGGATTTTAAGATTATCATATGAAAGGAGTATAAAGGCAGTCATGGATTAAGGTTTCATTGATTAGGTTATGGGATTATACCTGAAAGAACATCTGGTGGGTGGGGAAACGCCCCTCACATACCCGACTGTGTATAAAAGACCCATTGTAATTCCCAATAAATGGCTTCTGCACTAGACTGGAGTCCAGTCTCTTTCTTTCTCTCTCTTTCTTCTTCCCCCCAATCGCTGATGCCGTCTCCACCTTTGGGGTACCCTGAACCCAGCTAGAGCTGGTCTCCAGCAATAAACTAGTATCTTCTGATTAGCTCAGTTCTCTTTTAACCACACAACAGGTCATATACCTGTTTGTTAATAAAATTGAGTTTTTACACCTTGAGAAAGAAAAATGGTTAAAGTCTACATCTATATGCTAACTTTTGGAGGATTCAAGAATATATATACAGATGCTTTTGTTTTTTGGCATACTAACAAAACACACATCTATGTACACATACACCGTCTGGTTGAGGTAATGGTTTCAATATAGATATTAACAAAAATGATAGCAGTGACAGAAGGACAACTCTCAAACTGTGTTCAGAATTCTATGAATTTGAGTCTATTCATATGATAATATACTAAAAACACCAGGACTCTCATTCACATGATGGATTTTTTAACTTTGGCTTTGACTTAAAAGCTGCAATCATTTCATTAATGGTTCGCTCAGTGTATGGTGATATGAGTTTTCTAGAAAGGTCAACAGCACTGCCCACCCTAATGAGTGAATTGGGAAAATGAGTGTCTTAAATATCATGCATTGGTAGTAAATGTTATGCTGGCATGATAAATCGTTTCCAGGAATGAAATATCATAGACTTGGTTATTCTAGGAAGAGAGAGTGCATGGCACACGTGGGAAGGGAGCAGATGGGGAATGAAACAGCAGACAAGTTGGTTAGTGGGACACTTCCCTGGACCAGCAAAATGATACCTTCTATTATCATCTTTCTAGTTCTTGGTGAAGCTTTTAATTTTATTTTCATTGAATTTAGTGATTGTTAATATGTGCAAAGATAGAGTTCATATGGATCAATGAAGCAGAGAACAATAATCAGATGAGGCAGTGACCTATAGGGAAGTAGCCCCCCCCTCCCAAATGCCTTCTCTGTACTCTCTCAGCATAATAGCTAAACAAATTAGTGTGAGCAGCTTAATAGGATCCTCCCTTCTCTCTCAGGATAAATCTGATTGCAAATAGGTATTATAAGGCAATGTGTTTACTAAGCAGTATAAGTAAAAGTCACAAAAAAAGACAATTATTTGGCCCTTATCAACTTAAGCTGGTTTCTAAAATTCAAAGGACCAATAATAGTAATCATAAGAGTAATAATGAAAGAATATAAGTGCAAGGTCTCTGTTGGTCAATGTTAACTTTTACAGCTAAACACATACAACTTTTGCATTAAAGAAACATGGCAGCTTCTTAGGAGAAAACTGATATGTATGGGATTTTTGTATTAGGGAAAGAAGAAAGCTTGTCAACTACCATTAACCAAAAAGTTTCCTAGGAAAAAGACCATAGCTAAATTGATAAATAGTATGGAGGTGGTATGTATTTGGGGTTTTCATACTTTAAAAATATATTGTCCAGCTACTCAGGAGCCTGAAGGGGGATGATTACTTGAGTCCAAGAGCTCAAGGCCAACTTGGGCAACATAGCAAGACCCTGTCTCTACTATATATATGGAGACTCCCTCAAATTTGGAATTTATTTATAAAAAATTGTGTATTTACATGTTTATACTTCAGTCACCTTCAAAGTGCTCTCTGTTTGATGCAATACACCTGTCAAGATGCTTTTTCCACTGTTCAAAACAGTTTTGAACTTGTCAATTTTGATGCATTTTAGTGGTATTTGTTTCAGCTCTTCCATATCCCACATCAGTCAAACATTCCCCTTTGAGGACTTTTTTCATCTGGAAAAAAAAAATCATTTGAGGTAGGATTGGATGAATAGAGAGGGTGGGGCATGAGGATGGATGGATTTCTTAACATGGGGTCATGTCATTTTTGGTCAAATACTGCTGAACACTCATCACAGTGTGGGTAGGTGTGCTCGTAAATCACATAGCATGAAATGGGCAAAAGTGTTGAAAGAATCTCCAAAAAAAAAAAAAAAAAATTTATTGAAGACTAACACAGTCTCTCACAACAACCTGAGCTGGTACTCTGATGTTAATAGGTTCCAAGAACACTCACCAAGTAGGAACCTTGTTTTATAAGGGACCCAACCTCCAAAAGATAATTATGGATTTTTTTGCACTACAAGTAAAATGCTATTGTCAGCTACTTCCTCGGGAAGGAAAGTAAGTATCCTGGAAATACCGAAACTAGATCACCAACTAAAATCAAAAACTTTCAAATTATTTCAGCCAATTTTTACACCAAATCTATGGGGTAGGTATTATAATAAAATGCAATGTGTATCTCATATTTATAATCTTCTGAGAATCATTTTAATTGTTTTATATCAAGTCACTCTTTAAGTCCCCATCATGACCCTATGAAGTAGGTACTATTATCATCCCCATCTTATAGAAGAGGAAACAAAGCATAGAGACATTAAATAATTTATCCAATGTACTTCACCCCCAAGTAGAAGAGCCAGAATCTGATCATTAATGTAACTCATATTTTTTGAGGGGCTAATGTGGCCAGGCACTGCTCTAGGTACTTGAAAATCTCAGTGACCAAGACTGACTATTCTCTGCTCTTATGGAGTCTCCATTCTGTCTCTTATTAGGTCACATCTGAGCAAAGACTTGAATGCAGTGAGGGGGAGGAGGGATTCGTCACATAGAAATCCTAATCCTGAGAAAGAGTGGTCAGGAAAGGGACAATTTATCAAAGTCCTAAGGTAGAAGCACGTATTTCAGAAAGAAAATCCGAAGTCGCAGGAACTGCATGAGCAAAGGCTCTAGGGTAGGGTCATGTAGGGAATTCTTGAGAACAACAAGGAAAATAAACAGCTGGGGCAGAAAAGTATAAGATGAGAGTTGTTATGGGTGGCTAGACCACGTAAGACCCGCAGTCAACACATTGGTTTTCACTCTGAGTAAAGTGGGAGCCACCGAGGGTTTTGAAGTGAAAAATGGCATGATGTGACTTCTCAGAAGAACCAGTCTCACTGCTGAATTGTGAATAAACTGTAGAGGGGCAAGAATAGAAGCAACAAGTTTATGATAAACCTGTGTGAGAGAGGCTGATGTGGATCAGAACTGAGAGGGAAAATCTGGGACTCAGGTTGAGAAGGAACAAAGAAGTGAGACAAAGAAAATAAATGAGAGTTTAATGTTCTGAATGGCAAGTAAGGAATATTTCTCAGAGGACTTTTTTTCCTTTTAGAGTAAACTCTTGCTACACAGGTCTTACTTTCAGCATTCAGTTGCTTGTCATTTGTCTCAGACAGCTATTGCCACCATTGTAGCCGAGCTCACTCAGAGCCTGAAGCCAACTGGCAGGTAGTTGGAGACAGATTGGTCTAGGATGAGGGATGAGAGAGGTTTGGATGATTCAGTTCCACTCCACATGGTCTCTCATGCTCCAGGTGACTAACCCAGGCTTATTCTAATAGCAAGAGGCATGGGTCCAAGAAAGTGAGAATAAGAGAAAGGGAGGGAAGAACACAGGCATGTAGAGTCCTAGGCTTGGGACTAGAACACTCTCACAATTATCACTTTATATTGGCCAAAGCGAGTCACAAGGTCAGTCTGTATTGAAGGTGTGGAAAGTAGACTAGATCTTTTGATAATAGGAACTGCATGGTACATTGCAAAGGTCATGGATATGGAGGGAGTAAAAAATTGGGGACTATTTTGCAATCACTCTTGACACCTGTCCTTACCATTCTTAGGTCTTAGGCTCTATCAGGAGGCTTCCCTTAAAATTCCACAGACCACACCTGTGATTGTGATGCCTTCCCTTTCTAGACCTGCAGCTCAGCTCCCTCATCTTCTTTTGAAACCATTCCCACTGCTGCTGATCTCTAGGAATACCTATAGTACCAGTGATTGGAAACACATATAATACATGCAAGTGCTTAGTAGGGGATAGGCACTTAAGAAGCCCTTAATAAATGGTAGCTATCACCATGATTCTTCCTTACCACATTACAGGTTGTCTGAAAGTGTCCTCTCATTATTTTTAGACAGGAGTCTTGTCAGTCTCCCAATCTAGGCCTTCACACCCTTAATAAAATGGAGATGTCTTTAGTATCTTTGTGTTCAACAGTGACCAGTACAATGAGAGGCAAAAAATGAGTCTTCAGTACAATCTTGTTCATTATTAAGGGTTGATTTAACGTCAAAGGATCTTCTTATAATTTGGAAATTATCGCATAGTTAAAATGTCTTGAAGCCACATCAATCCTGGGGACGCTAAGAAAAGTCTGCATCATGGGGAAAACAAAATTATGAGTAAAAGGACTATTCTCTCTAAGAAAATTATTTGAATGGTTTTTGCTTTGTTTGGGGTTTCTTGTTTGTTTTTTGCTTTTTCACATCAATTTTTCTGTTTAACTACTTGGAATTAAAGGAATGAATTTGGGAGTTCTGGAAGTCTGATAAAAGCAGGTGTTACTCACTGTTAAGCACTATGCCTTGTATTCAGCAAAAACTTTGTGACATCCATTCAGTACCCTGTCTGGAACTTCAAAATAGATCCTACTCTTACTGATAAGCTTGACAGAGAAAAGAAAATGCTTCTTTTGCTGAGGATTGTTTTGGCTATTTGTGATCATTTATGTTTCCATATGAATTGCTGTATTACCGTTTCCAGGTCTGAGAAGAATTATGCTGGTAATTTAATGGGTATTGCGTTAATTCTGGAGATTGCCTTGGGTATGATGAACATCTTGACAACCCTGATTCTTCCAATCCATGAGCATGGAACATTTTTCCATTTGTTTGTGTCTTCTTGGATTTCTTTGAGCAGTGTTTTATACTTTTCATTGTAAAGATCTTTGACTTCTAATTTCATTTTTTTATTGCTATTATGAATGGGATTGTGCTTTTTATCTGGTTCTCTGCCTGTTTGTTGTTGGTGTAGAAGAATCAACTATCTTTTGCCCATTGATTTTGTTCCCTGAGATTCTGCCAAAGTCCTTTATCAGTGCAAGAAGATTTTTGACAGATTCTCTTGGATTTTGGACATATAGAATCATATCATATCAGCAAAGAGGGATAACTCAACTTCCATTTGGATGTCCCTGATTTCCTTCTTTTGACTGATTGCTCTAGCTAGGACTCCCAACACTATGTTGAAAAGGAGGAGTGAAAGTGGGCGGCCTTGTTTTGTTCCAGTTTTCGGGAAAATACTTCCAATTTTTGTCCATTTAGCAATATGTTGACTGAGGGTTTATTGAAGATGACTCTTCCTATTTTGAAGTATACTCCCTCTATGCCTAGGTGTTCAAGGGTTTTTAATCAAGAAGGGATACTAGATTTTATCAAAAGTTTTTTCAGCATCTAATGACATATAATCCTCAGCAAAAGAAACAAAGCAGAAGGTATCACACTTCCAAACTTTAAACTTTATTATAAGACCACAATAATCAGAACAGCCTGATATTGGTACAAGAATAGGCAAATGGATCTATGGAAAAGAATAGAGATTACAGAAGCAAAACCTCAATTTCTCAACCAATTCATCTTCAACAAAGCCTTGACCAACAGCCCTGGGGAGAGGAGAACCTATTCAGCATATGGTACTGGGGAAAACTGGCTGACCACATGCAGAAGATTGAAACAGGACCCCTACCTATCACCATTCACAAAAATCTACTCTAAATGGTCCAAAAACCTAAACATAAAACTTCAAACTATGAGAACCTTAGAAAATGCAGGAGACACCCTTATGGAAATTGGAACTGGCAACCAATTCCTGATCAAAACCCGAAGTGCCCATGCCATAAGAGATAAGATGGACAAGTGGGACCTCATTAAACTGACAAGCTTCTGCAAAGCCAAAGAAATAATCAAGAGAGCAGGAAGACAGCCCACAGACTGGGAAAACATATTTGCCAACTGTATATCTGACAAAGGCCTAACATCCAGGATCTACAAGGAATTCAAATGTGCCAAAAGGAAAAAAAACAAAAAGCCCCATTAAAAAATGGGCAAAAGACATGAATAGACACTTCTCAGAAGAAGATATATGGACAACCAACAGACACATGTAAAAGTGCTCAGCCTCACTAATCATCAGAGAAATGCAAATCAAAACCACATTGAGATACCACCTACACCCAGTAAGAATGACCAGCATTAATAAAACAAACAGGTGTGGTAAGGATGCAGAGAAAAAGGAATGCTTCTACACAGCTGGTGGGAACGCAAATTAGTGCACTCTCTTTGGAAAACAGTGTGGTGATTTCTAAAAGAACTAGACATTAACCTTCCATATGACCCAGCAATCCCCCTTCTGGGAATATACCTGGAGGAATGCAAATCATTCTACAAAAAAGATACTTGCACATGCATGTTTATTGCAGCACTATTCACAATAGCAAAAATACGGAACCTACCGTGCTGCCCATCAACACTGGACTAGATTTTTAAAATGTAGTACATATACACAATGGAATATTACACAGCCATAAAGGACAAAATTATGGACTTCGCAACAACTTGAATGGATTTAGACTCTATCATACTCAGTGATCTATCACAGAAACAAAGAACAGAGTACCACATGTTCTCATTCATAAGCAGACCCCAAACAATTATCATAATACTATAAGGAAGGGATTGGTAGTAGTGGGAAAAATATCAGTAAATGTACCTGATCTCAAGTCAGATGAAATGGGGACCAAAGTGAGACCCAAACTTTACCTGTACAATGACCATTTGTAAACCTAACCCTGAATTGTACCCTCACATATTTAAAATAAAACTTTTTTAAAAGAAAAGAAAATGCAAATGTTCTAAAAATTTAAGTGAGAGGCTGTTAAAGAAGAAAAAATAAACATATAACAGAAAGAAAATGCCAGCAAATATATGAAAAATTGCAACAATTTTAATACTTGAGTGATTTTCGTGTCTTACGGCTCCTGTTTGAATAATAGGCTACATTAATCAGCATCAGGTTTCATAATTTAGGAAATAAAAATTACTAGAATAGTGTTTTGGGGTAGGTGGGAGGATGTCAGAGGTCAAATGAAGTATTCACTGAACCATTTCCATAGACCCAGAATATGTTGCTTCTTTAAGATATTAAATTCTCCATCAATAACATGCCTGCTATGGATCTCAACACACTTAAATTAAAAAGGTCAAATCAAATCAAAATCAGAAAGTCTAGTGAAATTTTTTTTATTTTTAACCATTCAATGACTTCTCTAAATTTTGCACCAAGTACATTCTAACAGTTGCAAAAATATTGATATTAACTCTGTGCATTATACCCTGGAATAAAAGTGGAATGCAACATATAGAAATTGAAAAATGACATGCCAAGGCATTTTTTTCATTTTTAAATATTTCCTTAGATTTTGATTTTCCCTTATATTTGTTAAAGGTCTGGACATCTGTTTACTTTGTGGGCACACAATTGTGTTTACTGTTGCTGAATACAAAATCTTTTTTGTTGAGATTTTAGAAATGTTTAAGTTGTATGGATCACATCTGGAGATTTAGAATCTATAATTAAAAGAATGAGAATTTGAGACCAGCCTAGGCAACATAGTGAGAAGTCATCGCTACAAAAAAATTAAAAATTAGCTGGACATGTATTGCGTACCTGTAGTCCCAGCTACTTGGAAGACTGAGACAGGAGGATCACCTGAACCCAAGAGGTGAACTGTGATTGTGCCACTGTACACCAGCCTGGGTGACAGAGTAAGGCCTTGACTCAAGAAGGAAAGAAAAGAAGGAAGGGAAGGGAAAGGAAGGATGGTTGGATCCATGTTTTTGCTATTGTGAATAATACTGCAATAAACATGTGCATGCAGGTATCTTTTTTGTAGAAGGAAAGGAAAAGGAAAAGAAAAGAAGGAAAAAAGAATGAATTATAGTAGCTTAAAGTGGAATATGTATTTTGTGGCCAATTGATCAGTACCCTGCCCACTCCTTTTCTGCTTTACCCATTTTGAATTTAGGAATTATATCCTAAGGCCAAGACAGATTATAATTTAATATTCTGAGCTTTCTCCCACTTCTGCTCTCTTCCTTTTCTAATTCATTCTGCTTACTGCCAAGTTAATCTCTCTCAAGTAATAAATTTATCATATTCATTCCTTGTTTTAAAACTTTCAATAAACAATTAGACTTTGAGAATACAATGTAAGAACTTTAGTGTGGTACTTTAGACCTCTCACTGAATGATCTCAACCCACCTTTCCTATGATCTCTGAGCTCCTTTGTGAGACAGCTTCATTCAGACAGCTCATCTGCTTGTTCTTCTCTTTTCAATATAAACATTGTGTTTTCTCATTAATAGAGAATGAGACTCTCCAACTCAGGACTCCCATAAATGTGAAATCCCTGCCTTATCTCTACCTGTCTGATGCAATGCTATCTTCAAATCTCAGTTCAAGTCCTCATAACTAAAACTTTCCCTGACTAATAAGACACAAACTGTCAGACACCTTCCCAATGTTGTTTCTCCTCTTCCTTTGAACACAAATCTAATTTTTCATAGTGGCGCTACACATAGCATAACAAATTAAACCTTACCTTTGTAACCCCTTTGTGATCTAGTTCAGACCTATGAGACATAAATGCAAGTGTCCGGGCAGATTATCCAATATAAAAGTTTTAAAAGGAGGTCTATCTTTTGCCTATCTGTGCCATTTGATATCAACCTGTTCGTCCTTAAAATTCCTTATTTATGATGTGCTTTCTAAAAATCACACAAGGACTACATGTTATCTCTTCAAATATTGCTGCTGTGCTGCTTTCTCTCTCTTCTCCTTCTGAGATTCCTAATGTGTATATGCCAGACTCTCTGACAGTATCCCATGTATCTTATGCTTTGTTTTCCTTTTTGTATTATTTTATTTTATTTTAAAGATGTGAGGGTACAATTCAAGATTAGGTAGATAAGTGGTCATCATACAGGTAAAGTCTGGGCCTCCCTTTGGTCCCCACTTCCCCTAGTTTGAGATCAAGTACCCTTATTGATGTTATATGCCCCCCCACTCCCTCCCTGGCAGAGTCCCACTTATGCCATTCCCTTTCTTATATAGTATTATGATTAACGTTCAGGGTCCTCTTATGCGTGAGAACGTGTGGTACTCAGTTTTTTGTTTCTGTAATAGACCACTAAGTATTACAGTGATTTTCACTTGCTGTGGAGTCTATATGTTTGTACTTCTTTTTGGCTGTGCAACATTCCATTGTGTATATTTACCACATTTTTTTTAACCAGCCCACTTTCGATGGGTGGCATAGATGGTTCCATGTTTTGTTATTGTGAATAATACTGCAATAAACATGTGCATGCAGGTATCTTTTTGTGTAGAGTGATTTGCATTCCTCCAGGTATATTCCCAAAAGGGGGATTGCTAGATCGTATGGAAGGTCAACTTTTAGATCTTTTAGGAATTACCACACTATTATCCACTGTGGTTGTACTAGTTTACACTCCCACCAGCATTGTAAAAGTGTTCCCTTTTCTCGACATCCTCTCCTGCATCTGTTGTTTTTGAGTTATTGATGATGGCCATTCTTATTGGAGTTAGGTGATATCTCAGTGTGGTTTTGATATGCATTTCTTTGATGATTAGTGAGGCTGAGTATTTTTTTCATGTATCTGTTGACTGCTCATATGTATTGTTATTATTAAAGTAATTTTTTTCACACCTTGCTTCAATTTACATTATTTATATTGTCTTTGCTTCTCATTTACTGATCTTTTCTTTCACTGCGTCCTTATTGTTGTTATACCTATCCAATGTATTCCTGATTTTTGATATTATGTTTTAAGTTCTAGAGTGTATATTTAATCTTTTTAAAAAGAGTTTATTTCTCTATTTTTATTGTGGCAGAATACTTCACATGAGACCTACCTCTTAACACAGTCGTAGGTGTATAATGCAATATTGCTAACTATAGGCACAATATTGCATAGCAGATCTCTAGAGCTTATCAATCATGCATAACTGAAACTTTATATGCCTTGAACAGCTATTTCCCCTACCCATAGTCCCTGCAAATCATTCTTCTATTTTCTGCTTCTATAAGTTTGACTATTTAAGACTCTTCACGTAAGTGAAATTATGAAGATTTTGTCCTTTGACTTGCTTTTTACACTTGGCGTAATGTGCTCAAGGATCATTCATTTTGTTGTATATGGCAGGATTTCCTTTTTTAAAATGCTGGATAATGTTCCATTTTGTGTATATATCACATTTCTTTATCCCCTCATTTGTCAGTGGACATTTAGGTTGTTTCCACAGCTTGGCTATTGTAAATAATGCTTTAATGAACATGGAAGTGCAAATATCTCTTTAAGATCCTTATCTTAATTCTTATGGATAATTACCATGAAGTAGCATTGCTGAATATCATATGGTAGTCCCATGTTTAGTTTTAAAGCAAATTTCATACTGCTTTATTCTAATTTACTGATTAGTTCTTCTGGCTGGATTCAGTCTGTTGTTACATTCATCTAATGTATTTTTAATTTTGGATATTATGCTTTAGGTTCTAGAGTGTATACTAAGTTCTTTTTTAATGATTCCATTTCTCTGTTCAAATCTTCATCTTTTTTGTACAATCTTTCCTCTATATTCTTTAACATAGTTATAATAGTATTTTAATAGAATTTTTAAAATTCTAATATCTCAATCAGTTGTGGATCTACTTCTATTAGCTATTTATTTCTTTCAGTACATGCCATATTTTCCAGCTTCACATTTTATTATCAACTTTGTATGGCAGACAATGTGTATAATAATACTCTATGTCCTAAATATGATGTTATTCTTTCTCAGAAGGTACATGTTCTTGCCTCTGAGAAGCTGATCAGTTTGTGCCATTCAGAATTTCAGCGGGGTCAAAACCAGACTGCGTTTTTAAATGAAATTAATTTAATTTTTGTTTCGAGAGAAAGACACCTGTCCTGAAATTATTGCATGGTCTTCCTTCCAGCGGGACTTGCATTTCTAAGCACTGGGAAACTGCAGGAGTCTTCTTTCAGTCTTTCCAGCTCAGCCCCAGCCTCCTCTGTTACAGGACTTCACAAAAATGCTGATTCCCATAGATGATCTATGGAAAAGTGTTCCTTAGATAAATGTATCCTGGAAATACTAGCAAGTAAAATCACTCTTTTGATTTAATGAATCAACACAAGCATATTAAGGAATCTGAAAAGGTATTCAATAATACTCTTTTACTTTGCTCAACTTGGTATTTTCATGTATTCTATTAAATATATATATATTTTTTAAAGTAACATCTATAATATCCCTTGAATCTGTTGCTTTGTGAAATACACTTTGGAAAATAGTGTTCAAAAAGGACAATAAGGAAGTTAATAAAGATAATGTGTGCCAAATTCTTCAAATTAATTAAGGAACAGGAAACTCTGTTATTACTTATGATGCAGTCTAGAAATATCAGATTTCTATGTATGCAGAGATTTGACTTGGAAGTGGAATTCCACAGACTTTGAACTATATATACATTCTGTAAATATTGTACTGTTTCTGAATGCTGTGAAACGTATGAACGTGACAGAACTACTAGCCTTTATCAGAATGAGAAATAATATAATTATCTGATATTATAGACTCTTTAAATATTTTTCAAATATATTTTGAATAGCAAGGCAGTCATTTTGGAAAGAAGTATATCAGTCTGTATGACTTTCCTTATATCTGAAATAATCTGTAAGAATTCAATTGTATGTGTTTCCTAAGGTTTTCTGACCCTATTGGCAATACTGTTATATCTGACTATATTATCTTAAATAAAAGCTGCCACTTTGTGAAATTAGGTGAACAAGTTTTACTAGCTAAAGTTTCTTTTTAGTCATTATGAATGTCAACTTTTTTCCAGTCAAAAGAATCACTGGAGTATTTCATTGTGAATTCTATACACAAGGACGATCCAACTCTATGATGTCATCCAGTATATTTCCACATTTTGGAAACACAATTTAAGAATTCTCTCACATGAGAGCTAATTCTGCTGATGAAACTTGAATCTCTGAGTACTACTGGATGGTGCTGATGTTTCCTCTGCCAGGAACTCTTCCTCCAGTCATACTTTTTGGATAAGTCCTACTCATACTTGAGGTTTAAATTTAAATGTTTCTTTCTCAGAAAGAATTTATGTGGCCTCCTTTCCCAAAGCAATTCAAATTAGCTCTCTACATGTATTCTCTCTCACAGTAACCTATTCTCTTAAAATTATACATCTATTTTAAAATTTACGTATCTAATATCTATCTCTCCTACTAGACTGTGAACTAGACAAGGAGACAGATTCTATCTGTTTTTTTTTTCACCACAGTGTAATCAATGCTAAGAACAGTGTTGATGCATAGTAGTTACTCAATAAATACATGTTGGATGAAAGAAATGCAGGTTCTTTATACATGGAGTTTGAAAATGTTAAACTCACAGAAACAGCAGAATGGAGGCTACCAGGGGTTGAGAAGGTAAGGGATATGAGGAAATTTTGCTTTAAAGGTACAAAGTTTCAGTTATGCAAGATAACTAAATTCTGGAAATTGAATGCACAACAATGTAATTATGGTTAACAATATTGTATAGTACACTTGAATTGGTTAAGAGTGTAGAGCTTAAGCATTCTCACTGCACACACATAAAAGGTAACTAATTACATGAAGCGATGGGTATGTTAATTAGCTAGATTTTGGTGACTATTTCACAAGGTGTACACATATCAAATGAAATTGTACACTTTAAACATATACAATTTTAATTGTCAACCATTCCTCAATAAACTTGAAAAAAGTGAACAAAGTGTACATTCAAGTACCCCTCAATTTCATCATATAATTTAATCCTAGCAAAATTATGTTTTAATTGACAGACCTATCCAAGAGTATAATACAGTTTCATTCAGTGTCCTCATTTGCTTCAAGATAAAATAAAAGCTACTTATTGATCAACCATGAATACCAAGAAACAACTCATCATTGTAAAATTTTCCCCAAAGTAGTAGCTTTAAATTTAAAAATTGATTTTAATGTTAGGTGGTTGAATTCAATTGAGGAATATTGGAGCTTCTCCTATCCAATTTTCTCTTAAAAGGATCCTTTCTGTGTCATCAAAAAGTGCATTGGTTAACAAGGAAATGTTCACAGTAAGACAAAGTTATGTTACCTTCTATGCCCACAATTTGATAATGATGGGTGGTCTTGATACATTCAGATAAAATTGTGATGGCCTTTCTCCACAGGAAGGATTGTACAGATTTTCCATCTTTCTATCTGGTTTTAAGGGTTTGTAATAGACTAAATGCTAGTGGCTATTCAGTGTAACCTGGTTGCACTGATACCAGGTGCTAAAATTTGCCTAGAGTGCCATAGAAAATAACCCTACCAATGAGAAAAAACGGAAATACTGCAAATTCGTTCTAAAATGGTAATGGCTGCCTAAGAGACATAATGCTTTTTTTTTTCTTCGATTTCTTTCAGAAGCCTATGGTGGGAAGTAGTTTTTTAATTGGCCCTGAAGACTGGGGAGACATGCAGGACATAGCTACATATATCCTAAAGAAATGCTGAAAATGGTGTTAGAATGCTGGAAAAGAGATTCTCTATCTGCTCCTCCTTCTTCCTCCCCTCATAGAGAACTTTGGATGGAAATACTCATCACTGGGAAAACGTCAACTCATAGATAAAGGGTTTATTCTTACCTGACCAAAAGGGCCATCATAAGAAGAAATAAGATATTACATTTGCTACTGCAGCAGAAAAAGGTGGTAAGTAATAATAAGAGAAATTCTAAGCATTCTCTTCCATTTCCCCCCTTCTTTCTCTCCCATCCTACCCCCACTTATAACCATAATCCATGTAGGGAAAGCTATTGACTGTTCTATAAATCTTAAAATTATCGTAAGGATAAAATGCCCTTATCAATTTTTGTTTTTTTGGTAGTGCATTTTGTGTAAAGCCAAGATAGTATGAAAAACAACCTTTTTTCGTTATGGCTTGGTTCTGCCAGGCTTGAATTGACATAAATTGATTTATGCAAGATAAATTTAAAGGGCAAGATCTCTATAATAAATAATTAGATAATCATATAATTTTCACAGCTGGAAGTTATCTAATCCAATGTCTTCATTTTAAAGATGAGGATCAAGTCCTTGGCTCTACTTTGAGAACAGCCATAAAAGTTCTTGGCTGCTTGAAGAGACAACACAAATGACCTCCCATTACCGCCTGCATTAAATGTATGCCAATGTTAGTACTGGATAAAGATTTAATAGAACCCAGGAGTGTTTCTAAAGTGACTTCTTGAACATTGACATACTTAGTTCAGAGGCTACAGTTCTTGAGTTGGCATTTCCTATGGATTATTTTATCTGTGAGCTGTGATATTTACATTTGAGATCAAAGATGGATAGTGTAAAAAATTTATTTAGAGCATCCTTTTAGGTAACACCTCACTTTGTAGCCCCTTCAAGTATTAAGATGATCCTCATAAATTTTTCTTTATTTGAATATTTTATTAGAATTTTGTAAAAGCTTAGTGTAAAACAGAAAAAAATAATGTTGAATGAAAAAGGAGATTCATCAACATTTATTTAGCACAAATGTTCTGTAAAATGCTTCAATGCATACTTTTGTATGCACTAAATTATCTCTTTAGTTCTTTCAACAACTCTGTGATATAGAAAATATTCCACTTTATAGATGAAATAAACTAAGACTAAGTGGTGAATAATGAATGAAACTAAGTGATGAAGTAATGCACAATGACTGTGTGGTTGGTAAATTCAGGTCAGTCTGATTTCAATGCTCTTTTTATTATATCATCTTTTAAGCTTGGGCTAGGCTGAGTACAAAAAAAGTGAAAATAGGAAATGATACAGACGAAGTATCCTGAGTAACTGTCTGTAGAAGGGCACAAATGGAATTTAGTGCAAAATGGTAGAACCAGGGAGCCTGAATGATGTGTGTGCTTTCTCTGTTTATATACTCAGAAAGTTTTTCCATCCAGTTGGAGAAATAAATCTGTTTACTCTGTGTGTGTGTGTATATCTGTGCGTAGCTAGAGTTTGAAAGTTAACATCAACATCTAAGAACCAGCACATGAATACACCATATTTACTACTTAAGAGCCCACTAACAGTTCTGATCCTTTGTGAATTAATCCGCAAATAAAATGTTTCCTTAGTGGCTTGTTGTATCATGAGAAATGCACAATGTGATGTTTTTTCCCCATCAAATATGTTGATCCCTGAATAATTTCCATCAAATATGTTGATCCCTGAATAATTACTCAGAACCATAGACATTCAATTACAATTTTGTGGGCATATGTAGTTAGAATACTAACATTAGCTAACTAATGAGGATACTAACATTAGAATCATGTCTGATTTTATGAGAAAAACTCAAAACAAAAGAAGCTACATAAGAGAGAATTTGCTTTCTCTCACACTTGAAAAGAATGTAAAGTCTTCTTCTGACAGAACTCAGCCTCTTTTTAATTTTGTATTTCTGGCATGCATAGTTTCTATCCCTAAGCTCCCCTTAAGGCTCAAGATGCCTGCTGGAACTCCAGCAATCACATCCACATTCTAACAATCAAGAAAGAAGATACTCTGGTAGTTGCAAAAAATTGTCTTTATATCCAATTGATCAAAACCTAGCCAAATGTCTGTATCTAGCTACAAGTCATGCTGAAGTGCAATATTTATTTTGGTTGTCCATGTATCTAGCTAAAACAGGTTTTGTTGTAGTGGTTCAAGTAGACAATGAACATTGGAGGAAGAACAATAAACACTCCCACACAGTGGGACAGAAGTTCTGGGGAAGAAAAATATAAGGCAAAAACAAGCATATATCGGTACTGCGAAGGGGATAAATGGATAATAAAACTGAGGGTGGGGGGCACTTTAGAGAAATATATGAGAATAAAAGTATAATGACTCATGGGTCAGGTTCTTCACAAAACCAAGCAATATTATTTTTATTGTAAATATCAGGAAAAGTTTATTAGATATAAATTCTAAAAGAGACTACTCTGTGGTAAAAATATAAATAATTTCTTCTCACATGGAATTTACAATTTGGTTTCATTGCAGTAGTTAAGGCAATGCTAGCTGCTGCAACAAAACTAATAAATGCATAGTAGCTCACACAGATGGTTATTTCTAACTCAGCTAGCTCATTTCCATGTAGTGATTTAGGGATCTAGGCATCTTCCATCTTTTAGTTCCATCATCTTCAACAGTTGGCTTCCACACTTACCATCCTCGTGTCCATCAAGCTGGCTGAAGGTGAAAAATAGAGGATCATGTGTTGCAGGGTTTTATGGCTCAGGCCTTGAAGTGGTGCATATTCTTTTTATTCATGTTCTATTAACAAGAACTGCAAGACGAAAAGTGAAGTGGAGTTCAGATGTGTGTCCAGGAAGAAGAGAAAATGTGTTCAGTAAACAAATAACCAGTCTCTAGTAAAGTCCATTCTTCTTACTTCCAAATAAACTATTTTGCTCTTCTTACACACAGAGGAAAACCAATCCCCTACTCAAAAAAACAAAACAAAACAACAACAAAACAAAAAAACACCAAAGTCCCATCCATTGACTGTTTTAGGCTCAACGTTGGTTTATGCACAATCTTTTCCTTCAGGTCCTTGTGTTTTTGTGGTTTATGAACTAAACAGACAATCATATGTCTCATATAAACATGACCAAGATACAACAATGGAACAGGACCAAGGTACCCTCAATAAAAACTCTCATTCTGGAAAGGGAAGAATAGGAGAGAGATTGCAGTCACCGGTTAACAGCAGTTCTAAAATCCTGTTGGACAGGCATGAGAAAAGCCACCAACTCTGTGGGGTACAGAAGATTCCTTGATTAGATCCTAGTTCTGCCCTCTGCCAGGCATTTTTGTCTTTAGCCTCTAGAATTTTCAACCTTAACTATTTGTCTTCCACGGCCACATCTGGAATGGCCAAAGAAAGTATGTTCTTGGAGGCTGCCCAGTTTCCAATCTGATTTCAGTTGGTACAGCTTGGAGTCACCATCCCAGCCCATTCCTTGACCTTTTTTTTTTTTCCATTTTATTAGATACAAACTTTTATTAGTTTTAAACTTCTGCTATTTAAGACTCTTTTTTTTTGTATAAACAGTCTAACCTACCACTAACTGAATTAATAGTGTTTCTTGTTTAAGAGTCTGTTTTATCTGATACTAATATTTCCGTTTTTGGTGGTTTTGTTGTTGTTAGTACATTCCTTGTGCAGCTGGTTCCAATTTTTAAAATGTAATGCCAATTTCTGTTTTTAACTGATAAGTTTAGATATTCAAATTTATTGTAATAAATATTGCATTTGGATTTTGCATCATATGTGACATAGGATATGGCTTCTCTTTCTTCTACTTGAAACACCCATTACCTCTTCTCCTTGTATACAGGGTGGGGGGACACAAAAAACCCTGAAATTTGTTTACAAAAGTGTATATTTATTCTTGCATGTTTAAACTTCAGTCACTGAGGCCCAAACTTTACCTGTACTATAACCATTTGTATACATAATCCTGAATTATACGCCACATCTTTAAAATAAAAATTAAAAATAAATAAATAAAATAAAATAAACATCAGTCACCTTCAAAGTACTCTACATTTGATGCAATACACTTATCAAGACTCTTCTTCCACTGCTAAAAATCATTTTTGAACTTGTCAATTTTGATGACCTTTAGTGTTTCTGCCGTTTTGGTTTCTCCTCTGCCACATCGGCAAAACGTTTCTCTTTAAGGACTTTTTTTCATCTGGGAAAACAAGAAAAAAAGTCACTCAGAGTGAGATCAGGTGAATAGGGAAGTGAAGCATGGACTCATGCCCTTATGCTGTTTGGGGTCAAAAACTGCAGAACACTCAGTGTGGTGTGAGTAGGTGTACTAGCAAATCACTTGTCATGAAATGGGCAAACACATTGAAAGAATCTAAACGGAAAAAGAATTCACTGTAGCTGAACGCAACCTCACACTACAACACTAGCTAGTACACTGATGCTGGTGGGTTCCTAGAACACTTACCTAGTGAGGGAATCCTGTGCTACAAGGAGCCTGCCCTCCAAAAAATAATTCTGGATTTTTGGCTTCCCCCTCTTATAGATTGTACTCTGCTGGTCAATATTTTACTCCAGGTATTGTTGCTATAACCAGCTACACACAGGTGTAATCTACTAGCATCTCACCTTGTCCCCACTGCATAGCTCTTGCTCCTTGTGTGCATTCAAATCCTTTAAACAAAACAAGGAAATCAAGCTTTTTCTTTGGATTAATATGCACAACCTAGGAGACAAGGGGCATTAAAGTACATGAGGCAACACTTAACCAATGATAGATGCAAGCACATTCATAAATGCTCCTACTTGTGATCCTCAAGGAAAAATTATGGGCACATTCTATATGGCTTTTCATAATAGACCAGTGGAAATGAGCTCCAGTGGCCCACAACAAGAAAACATCTCATATCAGTTTTTCCTACTCTCTTGTTTCATTCTCCTAAGTCCTCCACTTCTGATTACATGTACTCATTTCTAAAAAACAAAACAAAAAAAAACTACTTACTCATAAGCCCTTTTTTACGTGCTGCTCTGCTTTCAAGGGGAAACCCAAGCAGCTAAGGCAACATTCCTCTCATGAAATAATGTTCAAACTTTTAATTTGCTTACTAAGCTTGTCTAGACATACTACATTTTAAATAATAGAATTCCTAGCTCTCAGAATTGAATGTACTCCCGGTTTCATCACATCAGAAACACAAAATAAGATGGGACTGTTGTTTATTGTAGTTCCTTGTTTGGACAAATTTCTGCTAATTTGTCAGATTTTTTAAATTATTCCCAAATAATGTCCACTTGCTACAATTAACATTCCCAAATATTTTTATTTTCAAAATAAAATCTAATTTATCATTCACCTTTTATAAATTAAGTCATTTATTTTATAGTAGCTTAGATTTACAGAAAAATTATGGTAATAGTAAAGAGAATTCTTACAATAGTATAGTACATTTGTCCCTAATGAATCACTATGTGCATTATTACTGACTAAAGTTAATACTTTATTCATATTTCTTTAGTTTTTACCTACTATCTTTGTTCTGCTCCAGAATCCCATCCAAGATACCACAATATATTTAATTGTAATGTCTCCTTCTATTCCTCTGGCTGCTTCAGTTTCTCTGATTTTTCTTCTTCTGATAATCTTGGTTTTTTGAGGAGTTTTGACCAAGTATTTTTTAGAATGTCCCTCTCTTGGTAATTTGTTTGATTTTTTTCTTGTGATATGTTTTAGGAGGAAGAACATAGAGGTAAAGTACCTGCTGTCAATTGAATGTGTCCCCCAAAAGTTCATGTGTTGAAAACATAATCCCCAATGCAACAGCAGTTGGAGTTGGGGCCTCATAAGAGGTGAGTGAGTCATGAAGGTGGAGTCCTCATGAATGAATTAATGTCATTATGATGAAGCAGGTTAGTTATCACAAGAGTGGGTTGTTATAAAGTGAGTCCAGCGCATGGTGCCTCTCTCTGTTTTTCGTGTTTCCCTTCATTTTTTGCCTTGCACCATGGAATAACCCTCACTAGATGCCAGCACTGTGCTCGACTTCCCAGCCTCCAGATCACTGAGACAAGCAAACTATTGTTTATAATTTACCCAGTTTGTGGTATTCTGCTATTGCACAAAAAATGGACTAAGACAATGCCATTCTCAGCTCATCATGTCGAGGTACATGCTATCGATATGACTTATCACTATTGGTGTTGGCCTTGATCATCTGGCTGAGGTTCCCATACTGTGCTCTTTGGAGGAAAGACTCTAAACACAGCTTACACTTATGTGAGGAGATAAGCACCACACCTTTAAGGTGGAGTATCTACATAAATGAATTGGAATTCTACAGATTTCCCTTCTTTCCAGCTTTTATTAATTTATGTAATCATTTATTTATATCAGTACATATCATAAATATGTATTTATACCTTGGGTTGTAATCCAATATTTATTTATTTTGCTGCTCAAATTATTCCAGTTTTGGCCACTGGGAGCTCTTCCAATGAGCTTCAGTATTCCTTTGACATATCCCCATCATTGTGGTTTTACATTTTTTTTTAACATTTTATTGCTTTCTCATGCTGCATCCAAACTACTCTTTTAATACTAAATGTAGGGGGTTTTTTACATTCATTCCTGTTAAGTTGCTCTCTTGGCTTTAGTTCATTACTCTAATATGCTGAAATAATTTGGCTCTTTCTTCTTTCAATTTGTGCTTTAATTATCTTTCCACATTTTGCTCCATCAGCAAATTCGATGTGTTCTCTGTGTGCATTCAAATCCTTTAAACAAAACAAGATTAAGGCCAGAGCCCTGTGGCCTCTTACCAAAGACCCCCACTCTCTGTCTCTCTCTTTCTCTTTTCCAGCCTGATCCTGAAGCCTTAATTAGAACTCTTTGGGTGCCTTGTTCATTCAGATAAAAATGGACTTTATATTATTATCTTCTAGCTCACATTTTATTCTCTTATCCACAAGAACAAATAAAAGAACAGGAAATCTAATGGAAAAGTTTTATGTGGAGAATAATTATTATGAGGTAGTTCACTGCTCAAAAATAAAAGGAGAATGGAGTTTGGTGGGAGGCGAAACTCTGGAATTTTATCATTCTAAGGAAGGAAACAGTTATCAAGTTTTGAGGGCAAAAAGCAAGGAATGAAAGATGAATTAAAGAAACCTCCGATTCTCCACAAAGACTGTGTGACAATGAACCAGAAGAGAAATAGCACAAAAATGTTTCAGGGTCACATTTGTTTCTACGATGGTAAGGAGGAGGAAGAGAAGAAAAGACTTATACTAGGAAACGACAGATAACAAGAACACCAACCACAGTAGCTATAAGCATACATGTGCAGTTTAAAAATAAATGAATATCACAAGACCTTAGCATCAAAAACCTCCAATTACTTCAATTTTGGCTTCCACTCACTATGCTGCCTACTTTCTGATGCTTTCGTATTAACCACTGTTTGAAGAGAAATAGTACTTCTTAAAAGGAAACCCATGCTTCTGATTTAGAGTCCATTACCAAGAAAAAATAGACTTCTGAGTTTTGAGGAATGTTTCTCAGAAGGAAGCTGACAAATCCAGTTTGTCAGAATAATTTCCCAGAATTATTTCAAGCTTAATCATTTCTTGTGTGTTCATTCAATGTGCTCAAGGGATAATAACTATCATCCATAGAATACCTACTACATACAAGATCTTGTGTTTTTCTTCTAATTCTTATAGCAATACTATAGGATATATGTGATTCTTCTCATTTATAGGCATGTAACTGAGTGTCAGAAAGGTTGAGTGGCCTGTGCATGATGTCAGGTGACAGCAGCAAGAACTTTCTGGCTGTCTCAAAGATATTGAACAACTGTTAATATAAGATGGGAGACATTGTCTCAGAAATTGAGATATTTACCTCTCTGTTTGTAGGGGAATATACAAACGAGATTTGGGGCCATGTAACTCTGTTTGACTTCAGATACATTAGGTTTTAACAAAGTGACCTTTTGTTCTTATTGCTACATGTGAATTTGACTCGATCATACGAGCTCACGCAGCTCAGAACTTTTGAAAATCATAGCTAACTGGATAAATATGTTCTTGAGAATTATAATCTTTTACCTGACCTCTCCAAAGAAAATTTGGAGCTGAAACTTTTATCAAAAGAAGTGACTTAAGAGATTGATGCTAATTCATAGAAGCTGAGACTCAGAATTAACTTTTTTTTTTTTTTTTTTTTTTGCTGAAGACAAGGAACATTTTTTAAATTTTGCAGTATACCAGAAAACTCCAAGTTCATTCTTAGGGCAGTTTTTTTGGTTTTTTGTTTTTCCTTTTTTTTTTTCCTTCTGCCATAAGTCATACTTAAATCCTCAGAGGTCTACATATTTCAATCTTTCATCAATAACAAGCTGATTTAGTTATGTTAAAAAGTTAATAGGCAGCATGTAACATCAGATCTTATTCCCTCTACATTTTCTCAGGGGAGAGTTTGTGTATTCTTCCTTGCACCTGCCAGAGAATATTTACCTGACCAGTAATACTTTGAGGTCCTGGCTAATTAACATTCTAGTAGAAACCTTTAGGAAACTACTGTTCCTGAAAATTTTCTTTAGTACATTCATCTTGGAAGATAGCATTCTTTGGTCTGCGGTCTGATTATTCTCCAGTCTCAGCAGTCTCCTGGCATGGGGCCACTGTAAACTGGAACGTCTTTTGTTTTCTCAACCTCAGTGAAAGTTGATGGGTTTAATTGTTATTGCTTCTCTTAGAGCACGACCGTATTTATTGACACTTGATGCAAGCTGTGTATCCTGACACTTATGTTTCCAAGGCAGTGATCTCAGGAAAATTCTTTTAATCTGTGGTAGACTGTTAGCTCAGTGCTCTTGAATTCTAAGTGATAACATCACAAATCACTTTGAAAAGCAAGAATATAAAGGTAGGCAAAGTAGATACTAGGAATCTTGGAAATTCACAGGTACAAACTAAATTACACTCCCAAAGTGTGAGAACAGGAGGCATTAAATGTCTCTCAAATAGTTTGAGTTGCATGAATGTCCCAGGAGCTGAACATCATTTAGAAATAAAGAAGAGACACAATCACTGAAGTACTTAACTCAAGTAATGCCAGATCTGTGAACTTAAACATTTGGAAATCCCTTCTCTAATCCCTGAGTGGATACAATCTCTTCTTCCTCTGTAAGGGGCTTTGAGTGATTGGTTCTGTAAAAGCATCAATGCAAAGGGCCCCATTGTGACTCATTCACCCTCTCTTTATAGAACCACCTGGAGGCAATGATTATCAGCATTTTTCTGGATCAGCATGTGTGGTGTTGTGCTTGAGCTCTGGCCCTTGTCATCACTGTATTGCAATGTAGAAGCTTAGCTATTGGTGTTTTCGTATCATGCTTTTCCAATTAGAGTCAGCAATATGTTGTTCAACCTTGAAGGTCAAACTTCTAGAATCTGGCAATGCTAATCCTGGTTTATTTCTCTCCTTCTCTTTTATCTTCTGTGATTTATAATTATCCCTCCTTTAAAATGTACTCTATGGTCCATAGCCCTAGGAGTCTAATATCATCTCTTTGTGCCTTTTCCAGAATTATCTTCTGCTCATTCTTGGTCAAAATTGCACTCTGTGATATCTGATTGTGGGGGAAAAAAATCTAGGATTTCTAAGACAAGAGAATTGGAATACTTGGCCTAAAATGAAGAACATGGCCAGATGGAAACCAGTGGGGGCCCAGGGCAGGGGCTCCTTTTGCCCAAATTGCAGGGCCATAGAGCTAGGAAGGAAGACTGTATCTTACCCAGAGGTTGGGGAAAACACCAGCCCTGAATTTCTCATTAACTGATGCATTTAACCAAGACATATAAAACTACTCTGGTATCTCTTCCATCATCCCTAGATATGTTTGTGTTCTGAGCGGATAATTAATATGAGCACAAATATTTATGTCTGCTTTGGTGAACTCTGATAAGTAGGGAAAAAAGTTTGAGTGTTATTAATCTGTAAGTCTGAGCGTCTAGTGTTGGACTGGGTATGAAATCAAGGTTTAGTAGGTGCCATGTAGAAGCCTGACCCCCAGTGGCTATTATCAACTGCTGCATGTTTGGGAAACCAGATATGGCAAAGGTGTGAAGCAAACAAAAATATAGCATCTTGATGTTATACTGCAGTATGTGCTATTGCTATGTTTTCTGGAACTTTCTTTGTTAGAAAAAAATAGGCATTTGCAATTAGAATAAAATGTCAATAAACATATTGAGTCTGGTTACTGAGCTTTCAGAAATATGAAAATAGGCTGTACAAAAGAATAAGTTTATGTTTGTGAATAATTTCCATTTTATAGCCATCATATTGTCACTCTGACTTTTTTAATTCCACAAATTAAAGTTGGTTATATTTTTAAAATAAATTTTCAAAGGGTAGCCCCATTTTTCATGTCGTAATTCATTCTAAAAACTTTTTTATTTTAAAAGGATCATAGGTTCACAGGAATTTGCACAAATGCTAGAGCGGTCTCATGTATCTTTCACCCAGTTTCCCCTAATGATAACATCTTATGTAAGTTACATTACATACACAGAACAATACCCAAACTGGAAAGTGACATTGGTGTAATTCGCATACCATTTTCAGATGTCACCATTTTTACCTGCACTAGTGTTTGTGTGTGTATAGGTCTATGCAATTTTGTCATGTGTAGATTTGCAGAGCCACCACCACAATCAAGATAGAGAAGTATTCCATCATGACAAAAATGTATCTCTCATGTTAATAGTCACATGTACCTTCCCCCTTGACCCCTCCCCTAGCCCTTGACAATCTCTAATCTGTTCTCATGCTCCATGATTTTATCATTTTGAGAATATTATATATGAAATTATACTTATATGACTTTTTGAGATTGGGTTTTTTTCACCCTGCATAATTCTCTTGAGATCTACTCAAGTTGTAGTGTGTAATAATAGTCTGTTCCTTTTTATTGTTGAATAGTATTTCATGGTAAGGATATACCACAGTTTGTTTAACCATACTTCCTTTGCAGAACATCTGTTTCTTCCCAGTTTTTGGCTATTACAAATAAAGTTGCTATTAATGTTATGAATAGGTCTTTGTATAGATATAAGTTTTTATTTCTCTGAGATAAATACCCAGGAGTGTGATTGCGGATCACATGGTTTGTGTATGTTTAATTTTTAATAAACTTCCAAACTATTTTCCAGAGTTGTACAATTTTACATTCCCAACAGGACCGTATGAGATCCACTTTCTCTGCATCCTTGTCAAAATTTGGTATTGTCATTATTTTTCATGATAGCATATTTAATAGATTTGTAATCATCTCTACTTTTAATTAACATAAAATATCATTTGATTTTTGCCATCAAAAACAACTGTACCATGAAAAAAGTATAGTTAACTCTGTGAACAGTACATACAAGCACAGTTGCATGATTCATGTCCTGATTTCCATGTGATTCAACAATTTAGCTAAATCCTGTGCGGATAAAAGCACAGGAATGTTGCAAACATTCTTAATGCAGCAGATTTTTACTGAACTGGTTGAGTTTATTATTAAACTCATATCCCCTCCAGCAAAGACAAAAATCTTGTCAATTACTAGATTAATTGTGTTGAGCTAAGAGGCGATTATATTAAAAAATGTTTCTGAGGGCTATGTAGAAATCAAACATACTATCCTCTTATTTTTGTGTTTGTTTCTTTGGTGTGTTAATATTTGATCAATCCAATCTTCTGTTTCTCAGTGTGTTTGAGGACAATGAAAAGTATTGGAGGGAGGGTTCTGTCTACTTCCCTATGGAGACCTAGGTATGCAGATTATACTCCCAAACTTCCAATTAATAAGTGTGACTTCATCATTCTTTCACTTCCTGGGTCAGGATAGAGTAGGATACATTAGCTTGGATCCCAAGATCTGTCCTCCTACCAGATGGAATTCAGTGGGGTCCACTCCCCTGGCTAGTATTAGAACTGAGAAGCATTATTCTTTCTGGTTCTGTGTTTCTGTCACATCAGACCTCTGAGAACATGGTAGGCTTTGGATTCTGTGCTAGTCCCCAAACTTCCCTTCAAATATATGAGGTCCAACTGAAATCCCTTGAGCCATATTTTAGCTTTTATATATTTCAATTATGAGGTAGAGCAAGCCAGATAATATGAATACAACACAAGCCAGCCAGTCGGAATAGAGTGGTACCATAAATTTACTAAGACACATAGAAACAGCCTGTTGAGAAGAAGAAAGAAATACAGACCTCAATCATTTTGAACTATTACCTTTATAAAAGTGTTTAAATCAAAGAGAACTCTAAATCATAAATGCCTATATTTATAGTCACTCATTTGCAAGGTGGAAAACAAAATCACAGAGGAAAATCTAGGGTGGAAAATCAGTTGAAAGCAATTCTCCTCTATATTCTCCTAGATGTACAATGTTAGACTATTTAAAAGAATTCAACCTTTGAAGAAGAATATACAGAAAAATTAATTTTTTTATATATTAGTGGAAGTGCTTTCATGGAGATGTTTCCTTCTGCTCCTGTCAGCCTGTCAGTGATGGTAAACAGGATTTTTAAAAATTCTTTAATCTCAAACATGTTCAGTTCATTGATGCCTTTTAGTAAATATTAATGACTAATTACAGAAATATTTCACCTCCTGAATAGTTTGAACTGTTGTCTTCTTAGGCACAGGTCAAGAAGTTATCTCCAGAACTAGCATGAGTCTCAAATCTCAGATTCACAGTTGTGTTTGGCATGTGCTTTCTACCCAACTTTTATCAAAGAGCAAAGTTCAAAGGACATCAGAATACAATTCAGTCTCAGAGAAAGACAAAACAGGGCTAATCTTAATAAGTAAAAACAGCAGTAGGAAAAAATCCCAATCCCCTCAGTCTTGTTTCTAGGATTTGTGAAATAATGGGAAAATTCTTAGAACTCATTTTCCCTTCTTTTCTCTCAAGCGGTTATCAAGACTTCATTTTGTAACACTATATGATCCAAAGGCCACTTCTGCCTTTCCCTCTCTTGTTGATATATCATCTATTAATAATCCTGCACATTTTTCTCTAGACTCTTACAGAAATATAGAATAAGATGGGTTTGTCTTGAGATCTATTTGTGCCTTAATTATTATTCATTTCATTCTGGGTCCTTCACTGTTTAAAGTCTTATATGCATATAATTTAAGATCACTCTAATAATATAATAATTATTATTATAGCCAGAGTCTCTAAATTCCATTAATCACATCTTTTCTTTAGAGAAAACAATTATTCATATCTCTACCTCCAGAGCAGGGATTATCCCCAAATCACACTATCACACTCTTTTCTAATAACCACTAAAATTGAAGATTCTTATCACTATCTTAGTTACTAAGTATTACTAGATTATAGACTATAATAACTAAGATCAGGTCTAAACTTTATGAAAAGTAAGATTGTGTGTGTGTGTGTGTGTGTGTGTGTGTGTGTGTGTGTGTGTGTGTGTGAAAAATTCTTCCCTCTGACAGACATAATTTAATTGTTCTGGGCAGAAAAGTCAGAGATGATCAGATACAAAGCTCTAGTCACCATCTATGATTCCTGCCCTCCTACACTTTTAAGTGTCACTAGTTCTTCTCTATAAAATTCATTTCTAGGTTTATGCTGAAATGTCTTACAAACTATTTTCAAGGGTATGTTACTAAAGGAATGGATTTAGATTACCAGAAAAGTTGAAAAGGAATGCTACTGACTCCATTATGTCCAGATCAATCCTTCTTCTTTCTCCACCTATTGGGTATTCCGTTTTGCACCAGTCTTTCTACTACCTCACGTTTCCGTTTTCTCATCTCAGCTTAGACCCCATGGACTATCCCTTCAATGTCTTTTCCTTGTCTTTCCTCTAAACCTGCATAGCAAACTCCAACTCTAGAATAATTCAACCATCTAAATTATATACCTAGACCACAAAATCCTGTTGGTGAAAATTCACAAAGTCAAAGGCATTGAAGTAGTACTTTCTGAACTCTGGCTGTACATTTGAATTAACCAGGGAATATTCAAAAAATATTTCTGCTCAGAGAGGTCAAATCACCATCTTTTGGGCTGTAAACTAGGAAAACTATTCTTTAAAGTTCCCCCAGATGATTCTATTATGAAGGCAGGATTGAGAATCTGAAATTACAGAGCTATGATTGTTAGTCATAACTGGATCCTTACCTTCAATTTTCTTCTCCTCTACTCTAATCTTTTTTGGTTGTTAACTTTGGCTTTCTCCCTTCACTTCCTTTAAATAACTGAAATCAAATTTAGATGCCATTGGAAAGAAATTTCAGCTAGTCCCTGCTCCCAGTAATGACCCCAACAGTCTCCTTGCCCATATCTATTTCATCCCTTACCTTTACCTTTCTAATCAAAGCAACAGGGACCTCTTAAGTCTTAATTTTCCTTCCTATACTCTTTTTCTCACCCCCATCCTCCTCTTGAGTCCTCACTCCATCTATGTTCTTCATCTTCTTCTAAGTATTCCATCTTTCCTTATCTTGAAGTATCTTAAAGCTCTTTCTGATCAACATCTAAACATGTTCAAATTGTTGCCACTTTTAAAATATTCGTGTTGTTCTCTTCCTTTACAAAACATATTAATCATAAATCTTGAGGCTTTTTCTATTTTTATCATATGATATTCACTTCCCAAATGATTGTCAATCTAGTTTCCACCACTCCACACAATTAAATATCCTCACTGAGCTAGTAATCAATTTTTTGTTGTTAAATTCAAATGATGTTTTCTATGCTTATATTTCTTGAATGCTTTATAGCTTTTGATTCTGCTCATTACTCATTTGGCTTCTTGACATATTTTCCTTCCTAGATACTTCAGCTTTGGTCCTTGAGTCTCTCCATTCTTTCTCAACGCATTTTCCTTTTGTAGGTTAATTAAGTCCCATGGCTCTAATTACTGATTACATGTGGAGTCACACATGCATCCCAGAATTCTCTCCTGAGCTCCTGAAAAGTTCTACTTGGGGGGCTCAAATACTTAGCTAGAGTAGGTACTCTCATCTCTACCAAGGTCTTCTCTTTTTTAGTGATGTTTGTGAATGGCTGACCACTACGTAGATGCAAAAGCTAGAAACAAAGTCTTATGATTCCACTTCCTTATTGTCTCTGAAATCTGATCCTTGTGCTCTAGATCTCACAGTCATAGTTTAGGCTCCCTTCATTGTTTGTGTCAATTACAGGTAAAGCATCATGGCAGACTTCCTACATCTGTTTTCCATACTCCTCATCTCTTTATTTTCCCCTCTTCTCTTGGACTTGAAGATGTTCATTTGGATTTTACAAGGGAAAATTCCAAGAGGGGGAAAAAACACCCAGAAGGATACACCAAAAGAGAGTTTGAAGCATTGATCCATAGGATTTATCTAGATAACAAAAGAAATGGAAACAAAAGGTCATAAATAGGTTGGTAGAATAGGGAAAGGTCAGTGTAATAGAGATCCTGAAGTTGAAGAACTAGTAAAGGAGTGAAGGAGGCAGATAAAAGAGAAAATAAATGAAGTGCTTTATTTCACTTTTCAGATAAATTTAATCTGTCATTTCATTAAAGCATCTTTAGATAGAGTTTTAAAAACATGCCAAAACAAACCTGCAAAGGAAGTAGATAATGAAATCTGTTGAGAGAGGCCTTGGTATTAAGTAGGTCAGTGCTTATGGAGTGGAAACCAGGACCGATGCAAGGAAACTGGATCCTTTCTCACTACACTATGTCAAGAACAGATTAAATAGAAATAAATCCCACATTGTTTTCCAAAATATAGTTGTATATCCATCATGTGAAATATTTATGGAGAGAAAAATCCTTAAACTTCTGGACAGCATTTGCTTATCAGAAAATCATAGGGAGATAAAACAGTAATTTTAAGTTTCAATTTTTAAATCTGTGAGGAAATTTGTAAGACATCATGATGATTCCTTTAGCACAAAGTTGAAAATTTAAGCATAGTTTCAAAATTCATCACAACTATGTAGGAGGACTGCTTGAGGCCAGGAGTTCAAGACCACCCTGGACAACATGACAAGACCTCGTCTCTACAAAAAAATTTTAAAAATTAGCTGGGCTTGATGGTGCATGTCTGTACTCAGGAGTTTGAGGAGGGTGGATCCCTTTAGCCCTGGTGTTTGAGGATGCGGTGAGCCATGATTGTACCACTCCAGTCTGGGCAGCAGAGTGCAACCTGTCTCAAAAAAAAAAAAAACATTCCCAAAGTCTTACATTTGCAAGCATCAGGCTACCAGTAAAGTCCAGGGCTGAGACTGTGCACAGCTAACAGAGCTGCTGGTGTAGTTTGAATGTAGCATGCAAGGTCATGTACTACTGGTCTGGGTCTACAGATTTCTTTATAAACTATCTTATGCTCACCCTCTTTGATTCTTGGCCCAACTCAGAAGCCTAGGTTCCATCACAGGTTAATGTCATATCAGGCTCATCATTTAAAGAGAGATTCTTATTATTATTATATCTTGTGCTTAATCTTAAAATTCCCCTGTCTATGAAAACCACAGATACACATGGAATACTCTCTATTGCACAACTCTAGTTACAGATGTATAGTCCTATGTGAAGAGATGTGGAGTTGCTGGGTCATTGGTTTTGTAAATATAGTCAATTAGTTTAAAAGTTATAACTATTTACATTGCCACCTGAAGCTCATGAGATTTCTGATTACATTCTCAACAACATTTGTTATCTCTGTCTGAAAAATAACCTTTGGTATTTTCATTAGTGATTGTTTACTAGTGATGAATTGCCTAATTTTTGTTTGACTGAAAATGTTTTTATTTCATTTTCTTTCTTTTTTAAAAAAAAATTCCATCAGGTATATTTACATTCAGATTTTGAGATGTGCAGGTTTTTAGTGAACAGTATGCCAAATTTTTACAAGTGTATATACCCATGTAACCAGCACCCCAATCAAGACATACACTATTGCTATCACCCTAGAAAGTTCCCTAATGTTCCTTTCCAAATTATCTTCCCCAGCTTCCCACTCCAAATCAACCACCATTTGGATTTATGTATCCATACATACTATTCACAAACATTAACACAGTATATACTGGCTTCTTTTGTTTTGAGACTTATCTACATTGTTGCATGTATCAGTAGTCTTTTCTTTTTTATTGCTGAATAATACAAGCATTGTGTGACTATACCACAATGTGTTTGTCTATACTCTTGCTGATGGACATTTGGATTTTTTGTGTGTTTATTGCTATCATGAATAAAAATGCAACAAGTATTTTTGTACAAGTTCTTGGATAAGCACACATTTTTATTTCTTTGAGGAAAAATACTAGAAATGAAATTGATGACTCATGAAACATATATTTTTAGCACCATAAATCAAGTGCCAATAATTTATCTAATGACTGTATTTTTTATATTCCCACTCATTCTGTATGAGTACATCAACTGCCTATTCAGCATTTAGAATTTTTACTAGATTTAAATTTAGAAATTCTAGTGAGTATGTAGGGGTAACTCACTCTGGTTTTAATTTGCATTTTCATAATAACTAATTATATTGTATATTTTTAGATTTATTGACCATTTTGTAAATCCTTTGTGTGGTCTATTTTTCCATTGCTAATAAATTGCTTACCTATTGTTATTGACATGAAATTTCTTTATATACGCTAAATACAATTTTTGCTGTATATGTATTATGAATATTTCCACCCTTTCCGTGCCTTGCTTATTAATTTTCTTAACCACTTTTTTAATAAAAGTATTTTTAATTTTGATGAGTTCTAGTGTGTAAAGTTTTTCATTTATTGTTAGTGATGCTTGTATTCTAAGTAATCTACCTACTTTTATGTAGCAAATATCTTCCCCAGCTAATAAAGAACTTTATATTTTTAGCTTTTATATTTTAGGTCTGTAATCCATCTTGAATTTAGTTTTCTGTATAGTGTAAAATATAGGTCAAAGTTCTTTTTTCTTTTAGTTGTAAAGATATCAAATTGGAACAGTAAGATTGATGAAAAGACTTTTCTTTCCATATTGAATTATAATAGCAACATTGTCAAAAAGTATTTGACACTGTATGTTTGTATATTTTATTTGCTTTCCTATCAGGTTTCTTTGGCCTACACGCCTATTCTTAAACCAAAGCCACACTGTCTTTATAGTAGCTTAATATCAAATTATCAAATAAGATAATGTGAATTCTCAAATATTGTTTCTGCTTTTCAAAATTGTTTTAATCATTCTAGGATTTCTATGTTTACATAAAAATACTATTATCAAGAATTAATATAAATAAGTCATTTGCATTCATACATTTCTAAGTTCACATATAGGTTTATGATTGCTTTTAAGTTAACTGTATATAAGGCACAGGTATGGGTCAAGATTCTTCTTTTTCTTTTTTGTAACATGGGGAATAGATTTTTGTTACACCTTATGTTAAAAAAAAAAAAAACCTATTCTAGCTCCATTAAATTGCCTTGGCATGTTGGTAAAAAACCAAAAACAAAAAAAAATCAGTTGATTGAGTGGCATCAGCAAGATGACAGACTGGAAACCTGTGGGACTTCTTTCCCCACAGAGATAATGAATCTATAATGCATGAACCAGAATACTACTGTGAGAGCTCTAGAGACCAGTTGAGAATCTACAGTACCCAGGCCATTACAAACCATATAGCTCCATATCAGTACTGCTCCCTTAGGACAGAAACAAAAGATTGACCATAACTCCAAAATTTTGACTTGTCTGGGGACTGCCCAAGAGAATTATTTCTGCCACACCTGACTCAGATCACTGAAGAGATTAACATCACAATTTGGAAGCTGCTAAAAATATAGACAAGCAGCATGTTAAAGTTGCAACTCCACAGGGAGATACCAGGAAGATAAAGTGATCAGGAGTTTTGAGAGATTATAGAATATTCACCTGGAATGATTGATGAAGGTCTTTCCCTTCATGAAGCCAGCACACAAAGACTAGAAAAAGTGGTTATTTTTTTAATGCCCAAATTTCAGGCATATATTTCTTACAGGATATATAAAGAAACAAGGGAAAATGGCCTAAATGAAAGATACAAAATAAAACTTCAGAAACCAACATTAAGAAATGTAGGTCTATAAGTTGCCTGACAAAGAAATCAAGATAACTGTCATAAATATGCTCAATGAACCAAAAGAACCTAGATAGACAACTAAATGAAAATGGTACAGGAACAGAATGAGAATATTAACAAAGAAAACCTACAGAAAAGATTCAAACAAAAATTCTGAAGCTGAAAAATACATAACTGAAATGACAAATTCATTACAGTTTAAGAACAGATTTAATCAGGCAGAAGAAAAAAATCAGCAAACTTCAATATAAGGTGTAATCAAGTCATAAGAGCAAACAGAGGATGAAAAAAAGCAAAGAAGCCTAAAGCAGTAATGGGATACTATCATGTGGACCAGTATATTCATTATGGTAGTCTCAGATAGAGAAAGAAGAGAGACAAAACAGAGAGTTTATTTGAAAAACACAATGGTTAAGAACTACTCAAATCTGAGGACATAAATTAACATGCAGATTGAAGAAACTCAAAGACCTCTAACCAGGATAAATTAAAAGGGAGAGAACCACACTAAGATCCATTATAATCAAACTCTCTAAAGCTAAAGACAAAGAGACTCTTAAAGGTGGCAAGAGAAAGCAGTTTGTCACATTCAATAGAGCTTCCATAAGATTATCAGTAGATTTTTCAGCAAAAACATTGCAGAACAAAAGGAAATAGAATGATATATGCAAAACAGTAAAAAAAAAAAAGTCAACAAGGAATACTGCATTCAACCAAATTACCTTTCATAAATAAAAAAAAAATTAGACTCTCAGATAAACAAGACCTAAAGAAGTTCATTGCTATTACACCTGCTCTACAAGAAATGCTAACTAAGTTAAACTAAAAGTTGGTGAGGATGTGGAGAAGTTGGAGCTCTTGTACACCATTGGCAGGATTATAAAATGGTACGAGTCCTATGAAAAGCAGTCTAGAGGTTCCTCAAAAGAATTAAAAATAGAACTACCAGTAATCCATTAGTCACACTTCTGGGAATTAGTCCAAAGGAATTGAAAATACAGGGGTGCCAAAAAACTGTATACACATTTTAAGTATGTCATTTCCTCAAAAGATGGCATTAATCAAATGAATGCTAGCATCACCATGTGATAGGCAGGACAGTCAAAGAAAATGGCAGAAGCATATTTGAGTGCATGTCATACTACACATCACTATTGTAATTTAAACGTCAAAAAGCAATACATAGATAACATCTCTTAAAATTTAAAATGTGTATACATTTTTTGGCACCACCTATATATTTGCATACTCAAATTCATAGCAGCATTATTCACTATCTAAGAAGTGAACTTACTAAAATGTTCAACAGATGAATGAATATACAAAACGTGGTACATATACTATGAAATATTATTTTGCAAGAAGTAAATCCTGTCACATGCTACAACATAGACATTAAGCTAAGTAAGATACACAAGTCAAAAAAAGACATAATATATGATCCCACTTATAGAAGCTACCGATAGTAGTCAGATGCATAGAAACAGAGTATAATGGTGGTGACCAAGGACTGAGGAAAGCAAATAAAGTGGATTGCTATTTAATGAGTATAGAGTTTCAGATATGCAAGATGAAGAAGTTCTGGAGCTCTTTTTCATAACAATGTGAACATGCTTAGCACTATCGAACAGTACACTTAAAAATGGTTAAGAGGTTAAACTTTGTTATATGTTTTACCACAAAAAATTATCATATGTATTAGACTCTCTTCATTACTATTGCTTTATAGTACATGTTGAAATCAGATACTATGAGTTCTCTAGCTTTGTTCTTCTCTTTTGTTGTTTTTGTTGTTTTAATTATACCTTTATTTTGATATAATTAGATATTGTCACACAGTGGCAAGAAACAACACAAAGAGAACCTGTGTATCCTTTATACAGCTTCCCCCAATGGTAACATCTTGCAGAACCATAGTGCAACATTACAGCCAGTATACTGACATTAATACAGTAAAGATTACAGAGTATCCCCATCACCAAAGGTTACTTCCTGTTGTCCTTTTATAGGCATACTCACTTTCCTTTTACTCCATGAAAACCACTAATTTGCTATAATGTTAAGAGCTGCCAGGAAAGAAAAAAATCTCTTGTTCCAAACGACTTAAAAATTGTTTTAAGGAGTGTAAAACGGAACACCCTCGAGCATAAAATATGAAATATGATTTTGGTTTAAATGAAGAGCAAAGTCTCCTTGTCGTTTACAGTAAAAAAAACACCAGCTGAACACTCAGTTTATGCCGTACAGGTGGGGGTTAAATAAATGGAAAGGCACTGTATGGCAACTGCAAGAATGAAACCAACGAGACCTGCGTGTCATCACCATCAGTATTGCAAGGAATGTAAAAAAGTGCTTTTAATAAATAAACCTAGATGTAGGCATCCGTGTCAATACCTTTCTGGACACGTAGTTTGTTTTTTTGTTTTGTTTTGTTTCATTTTTGCTTTTCATCAGCAAAAGTTGCAAATCAAGGTATTTGCAACCAAGAAAAAAAAATTTTGTTTTATTTGAAACTGGACCGGATAAACGGTGTTTGAGCGGCTGCTGTATATAGTTTTAAATGGTTTATTGCACCTTCTTAAGTTGCACTTATGTGGGGGGGGGGTTGATAGAAGTTTTTAATCACAAAGTCACAAGACTTTCTTTTGTAACTGAGCTAAAAAGGGCTGCTTTTTGATGGGAGCAGATGAAGGCTCACAGGAGCCCTTTCTCTTAGAAAGAGCAAGTACCCTTCCCTTATATCTTTCATTTGAAGAATGTATAACACAACAGTTGCAGTTGGTTGAAATGCTACTGAAATGTGAAAACTTGACTTTTTTCTTTCTTTCTTTTTTCTTTTTTTTAAAGAAAAACTACTTGCCCCTCTTAGGGAAGCTGTGTGCCAAAGAACCAGTGTCATTAACACACACACACACACACCCCCCGCCCCCCCGCTGAGCTGACGTTGCTTTCTTGCATATCCCAGCTACTCTGTGGGTTTTGTGAAGCTATGTGTGAAGTCTCTACCTCACTGTAGTATATGCAGGCAAGACTGCACTCTCTACAGATGTGTGGAGTAAGCTGTAGTGTCGTTTTTTGGGCACATAATAAACACGTTGCAGCAGAAAAAAAAAAGAAAACGACTAATTTGTTCTTTGTCTTTATAAATATCTTATTTTAAGAATATTATATTAATGAAGTCATATAACATATGACTTTTGAGGATTAGCTGTTTTTCACTCAGTTTAATTCTCTGCAAATTTATCCAGGTTGTAGTGAGAATTGATCATTCATTTTTAATGCTGAGTACTACTCCACAGTATAAATTGATCATAGTCATTTTAACAATTCACCTTTTGACACTGGGTTGTTTCTAGTTTGGGGTTCTTATGAATAAAACTGTGGTAAGCATTCTCATACAGGTTTTTTAATAAACATAAGTGTTCATTTTGGAGGCGACAAATAAATGACCGGTATTATTGGATTTTATAGTAGTTGCATGTTTCATTTTTTAAAGGAACTACCACACAGTTTTGCAGAGTAGTTGTATAATTTTACATTTCCACCAGCAACGTATAAGTGAACACTTTCTCTGCATCTTCACCAGTATTTGTTGTTGTCAGTGATTTTTACTTTAGTCATTCTAATAGGTATATAGTCATATCTCATGGTGATTTGTGTGTATGTTTCCCAAAGTTCTAATGATATTAAGCATTTTTTCATGTGATTATTTTCTATCAGTATTTTTTTCAGTGAAATGTCTCTTCATATCTTTTGCCCATTTTTTAACAAGAATTTTTTTTTAACCATTAAGTTTTAAGAGTTCTGTATATAGTCTAGACACTATACTGTTAGGTTTGTACAAAAGTAATTTTGCTTTTTGCAAAGTTATATTTGCCATTTGATATTGGAACACATTCTTAAATAAATGTGATCATGTTAGACATTATTTTAATGCACATCTCTCACTTTAGTTTTGCTAGTGACTTATTACTTGCTGTTTATTTTATATTTATTTTAAACTATGGAAACGATGTTAAACAAAAAAGCAAATTCAAGTGATTTTCTTACTAGAGTTTAAAATGGGTCGTAAAGCAGTGGAACAACTCCCAACAGCAACAACACATTTGGCCCAGGAACTACTAACAAATGTACAGTGCAGTGGTGATTCAAGGGGTTTTGCAAAGGGGACAAAAGCCTTGAAGATGAGGAGTGTAGTGGCCAGTCATCGAAAGTTGACAACAATCAATTAAGAGTGATCATCAAAGCTTACAACTACATGAAAAGTTGTCGAAGAACTCAACGTCAACCATTCTGTGGTTGTTCAGCATTAGAAACAAATCGGGAAGGTGAAAAAGTTTGATAAGTGGGTGCCTCATGAGCTGACCAAAAATTTTTTAAAAGCTCATCATTTCAACATATCATCTTCTCTTATTCTACACAACAATGAACCATTTCTCGATAGGATTGTGAGGTACAATGAAAAGTGGATTGTATATGACAACCATCGATGACCAGTTCAGTGACTGAACTAAGTAAGAAGAGGTTCCAAGCACTTCCCAAAGTCAAACTTGCACCAAAAAAAGGTCATGGTCACTCTAGGGTAGTCTGCTGTCAGTCTGATTCTCTACAGCTTTCCAAATTCCGGTGAAACCATTACATCTGTGGAATATGCTCAGCAAATTGACGAGATGCACTGAAAACTGCAATGCCTGCAGCTGGCATTGGTCAACAGAAAGTGCCCAGTTGTTCTCCACAAAAATGCCTGATGGCTCAATGCACAACCAACACTTTAAAAAGATGAATGCAGTGGACTACAAAGTTTTGCCTCATCTGCCATATTCACTTGACCTCTCATCAACTGTACCACTTCTTCAGGCATCTTAACAACTTTTTGCAGGGATAACACTTCCACAACGAGCAGGATGCAGAAAATGCTTTCCAAGAATTCATCAAATCCCAAAGCACAGATTTTTGACTACAGAAACAAAGAAACTTTTTTCTCATTGGCAAAAATGTGTTGATTGTAATGGTTCCTATTTTTATGAATAAAGATATGTTTGAGCATAGTTACAATGATTTAAAATTCATGGTCCAAAATTGCAATTACTTTTGCACCAACCTAATAGTTCTTTGTCAGATAAATGGTTTGCAAATATCTCCCCCCACTCTATATTTTGTCTTTTCATTTTCTTTTTTGTTTTCTTTATTTCAATAGCTTTTGGGGGTACAAATAACTTTTGGTTACATTTACATAGTGGTGAAGTGTGGGCTTTAAGTGTACCTATCACCCCCACCAGTGCATGTTGTACCAGTAGGTGACTTTTTTGTTCCTCCACCCCTTCCTTCCTACCCCTTCTGAGTCTCCAGTGTCCCTTATACTATTTCTCTGTCTTTGCATAGCCTTCATTTAGCTTCCACTTAAGTGAAAACATGTGATGTTTGGTTTTGTGTTCCTGAGTTAGTTCACTTAGGATGATGATCTCCAATTCCATCCAAGTTACTGAAAAAAAAATTACTATTTAATTATTTTTGATAGCTGAATAGTATTCCATATTGTATATATACCACATTTTCATTATCCACTGATCGGTAGATAGGCATTTAGTTTGATTCCACATCTTTGCTGTTGTAAATTGTGCTGTGATGAACATGTGAGTGCATGTGTCTTTTTTATTTAGTGACCTCTGTTCCTTTGGGTAGATACCTAGTAGTGGAATTTCTGGATCACATAGTAGATCTACTTTTAGTTCTTTGAGAAATCTCCATACTGATGTCCATAGAGGTTGTACTAATTTACGCTCCAACTAACAGTGTATAAGCATTCCATTTTCTCCAGATTCACGCTAGCACCTATTTTGTTGTTGTTGTTAGCGTCTATTATTATTGTTATTATTATTATTATATATTTTTTGAGTTGCAGTCTTACTTTGTCGCCCAGTCTGGAGTGCAGTGGCCGCTCCCGGCCACTGCAGCCTCGACCTGCTGGGCTCCGGTGATCCTTCAGCCTCAGCCTTCTGAGTAGCCGGAATTACAGGCATGCGCTACCACACCCGGCTGCTTTTTGATTTATCGTAGAGATGAGGTCTCGCCAAGTTGCCCAGGTGGGTCTTGAACCTGTGGGCTCAGTCAATCCACTCACCTCAGCCTCCAAAAGCACAGGATTACAAGCTGAGCCACCGAGCTCGGCTTATTATTATGTTTTAATGATAGCCATCCTGACTAGTGTAAGGACTTTATATCACTGTGACTTTAATTTGCATTTCCCTGAAAATTAGTGATGTGGAGCATTTTTTAAAATATATTTGTATATTTTCTTTTGAGAGATGTCTATTCATATTATTTGCATACTTTTTAATGGGGTGATTTGCTTTTTTTGTTGCTGATTTGTTTGAGTTCTTTGTAGATTCTGGATATTACTCCTTTATCAGATGTATAGTTTGCAAATAACTTCTCTCATTCCGTAGGTTGCCTATTTGCTCTAATTATTATTATTATTATTATTATTATTATTATGTTATTATTATTATTTGCTGTACAGAAGCTTTTTAGTTCAATCAAGTCCCACTTGTTTATTTTTGTTTTTGTTGCATTTGCTTTTGAGGTTCTAGTTATAAATTATTTGCCTAGGCTGATGTCCAGAAGAGTTTTTCCTAGGTTGTCTTCCAGAATTTTTATGGTTTCAAGTCTGAATTTGTCTTTAATTAATCTTGAGTTAATTTTTGTACATGGAGCAAGATAGGGATCAAGTTTATTTTTCTGCATGTAGTTATCCAATTTTCCTAGCATCATTAGTTGAATAAAATGTTCCCAGTATATGTTTCGGTCAGCTTTGTCAAAGATCAGTTGGTTGTAGCTATTTGGGCTTATTTCTGGATTCTCTATTCTGTTCCATTGGTCTATGTGTCTGCTCTTGTACCAGTACCATGCTGTTTTGGTTACTATAGTCTTGTAGTATAATTCAGAGTCAGGTAATGTCATGCCTCCAACTTTGTTCCTTTTGCTTGGCTATTCTGACTCTTTTTTAAATTCCATATGAATTTTAGGATTTTTTTTGTCTTATTCTGTATAAAAAATGATGTTGGTAATCTGATAGGGATTGTGTTGAATCTGTAGATTACTCTCGGCAATATAGTCATTTTAACAATGTTGATTCTTTCAATCCATGAGCATGAGATGTTTTTTCCCATGCTCCTTTGTATCCTCCACAATTTCATCAGTGTTTTGTAGTTCTTCTTGTAGACAGATCTTTCACCATTTTTATTAAATATATTATAAAGTATTTTAGCTTTTTGGCTGCCACTGTAAATGGAATTGAGTTCTTGATTTGATTCTCAGTTTCATTACTATTGGTGTATAGCCATGCTACTGACTTGTGTGCATTGATTTTATATTCTGAAACATTACCAAATTCACTTATCATGTCCAGAAATCTTTGGGGGGAGTCTTTCAGTTTATCAAAGATCATATCATCAGAATATAGAGATAGTTTGATTTCTTCTTTTCCAATTTGGATACCCTTTATTTCTTTCTCTTGCCTTACTGCTCTGGTTAGGGCTTCTAGTACCATGTTGAATAGAAGTGGTGAAAGTTACACCCTTGCTTTGTTCCAGTTCTGAGGGGGAAAGCATTCTACTTTTCACCATTTAGGTTACCATTGGCTATGGGTTTGACATATATGGCTTTTCTTATTTTGATGAATGTTCCCTCCATGCCTATTTTGCTAAGGGCTTTTATCCTAAAGGGATGATGGTTTTTATCAAATGTTTTTTCTACATGTATTGGAAATGATCACATGAATTTTATTTTTAATTCTGTTCATGTAGTGGATCATGTTTATTGTGTATGTTGAACCACACTTTCATCCCTGGGGTAAACCCCTCTTTGTCGTGGTATGTTATAATTATTTTATGTGCTGTTGAATTTGGTTTGCTAATATTTTGTTGAGGATTTTTGCATCTATGTTCATAAGGGATATTAGCCTGTAGTAGTTTTTTTGTTTGTGTCTTTTCCTTGTTTTAGTATCAAAATGATAGTGGCTTCTTAGAATGAATTAGAGAGAATTCCCTCCTTTTCAATCTTATGGAATAACTTTAGGAATATTGGTTCTTTGAAAGTGTGGTAGAATTCAGCTGTGATTCCATCAGGTTCCAAACTTTTTTTTGTTGGAAGATTTTAATCATGCCTCTCATTATAGGTCTGTTCAGAGTTTCTATTTCTTCCTAAGTCAGGGTTGCAGGGTTGCATGTTTCCAAGAATCTATCTATTACCTCTAGATTGCCTAGTTTATTTACATAGAAGTGTTCATAATAAGTCTTTTTAATTTCTGCCATATCTGCATGTAGTGTCTCAATTTTCATTTATAATTGAGCTAATTTTAATCTTCTGTCTTCATTTCTTAACAAATCTAGATAGTGGCCTATCAATTTTATTTATCTTTTCAAAGAACCAAATTTTGTTTCACTGATTCTTTGTATTTTATAAATTTCAGTTTCATTTCATTCTGCTCTGATTTTCATTCTTTTCTTCTGCAGTTTTGGGCTTGGTTTGTTTGTATGTTTCTAGTTCCCTGAGGTGTGGCATTAGGTTGATGATATGTGATCTTTAAGTCCTATTAATGTAGGCCTGAAGTACTATAAATTTTTCTCTGAGCACAGCTTTGGCTGTGTCTTAGAGGTTTTGATAACTTGTTTCATTGATATCATTTGTTTTGAGGAATTTTAAAATTTCCATCTTGATTTCATTGTATACCCAAGGATCATTCAGGAGCAGATTGTTCAAGTTCCATGCTTTTGTTTGGTTTCATGAGTTCTTCTTGGAGTTAATTTCTAGTCTTATTCCACTGTGGTCTGAGGAGTTGCTTGATATGATTTCTATTTTTTTGAATGTATTGAGACTTTTTTTGTGGCCTATCATAGGATCTATATTGGAAAATGTTCCATGTGCTGATATGAAAACATATATCTGTAGTTTTGTGGTGGAATGTTTTGTAGATGTCTGTTAGTTCTATTTGCTCTAGGTTCTGGTTTTATTCCAGTGTTTATTTGTTGACTTTCTGCTTTGATGATCCATTTATTGCTGTCAGAGGAGTGTTGAAGTCTCCCACTATTATTATATTGCTATTTATATCTTTTTTTAGGCCTAGTAAAATTTGTTTTATAAAGCCAATGGCTCTTGTGTTAGGTGCATATATATTTTAAATTGCTATGTTTTCTTGTTGGATTGATCACACTATCATTATATAATAACCATCCTTGTCTTTTTTTGCTGTTGTGAATTTAAAGTCTGTTTTATCTGATATGAGAATGACTACTACTGCTTATTGTTGGTTTCCATTTGCATGGAATATTTTTTCCACCCCTTTACCTTAAATCTATAGAAGCTTTTGTGTATTAGGTGGGTCTCTTGAAGGCAGCAGATATTTGGGTTGTATTTTTTTTAATCCATTCTGCCATTCCATATCTTTTTAGTGGGGCATTGAGACTATTTATGCTCAGAATTATTAATGATATGTAAAGTATTATTCCATTCATCATATTGGTTATTTTCTGGTTGCTTTATTTATTTTCCTCTATTATAGTGTTGATGTTCCTTAAGGACTTTATTTAGGCTTTATGAATTCCAGCATTTTTCTACTGGTGTATTTTGACTTTTTGTTTCAGTACTTAGAATTCCTTTATGTATTTATCATATTGCTGATCTAATGGTGACAAATTCCCTCATTGTTTGCTTGTCTAAAAGATTTTATTTCTCCTTTATTTATGAAACAGTTTTGTGGGATACAAAATCCTTGGATGACTGTTCTTCTATTTGAGGAAATTGAAGATGGGACTGTAATCCCTTCTGGTTTGTAAAGTTTCTTCTGAGAAGTCTGCTGTTAGTCTGATAGGTTTACCTTTGTAAGTTATTTGATGCTGTGTCTCACTGCTCTTGAAATTCTTTTCTTCACATTAACTTTGCATAACTGGATGATTATATATTTTGGGGAGGACCTTTTTGCAATGAATCTTCTGTAATTTTGGTTGTTTAGATCTCTGACAAGGCTAGAGAAGTTTTTCTCTGTTATTCCCTCAAGTATTCTCTGTTATTATTGTTTTATTGGGTGAACTTGAAAGCCTTGTCTTCAAGTTCTGAGATCCTTTCTTCTGCTTGCTTTAGTCTACTGTTGAAACTTTCTTCTGGGTGTATTCCCAGTAGGAATATTGTGAGGTTGTATGGGAGGTCAATTTTTAGACCTTGTAGGAATTGCCAAACTGTTTTCCACAGAGGCTATACTAGTTTACACTCTCACCAACAATGTAGAAGTGTTCCCTTTTCCCCACATCCTCTCTAGCATTTGTTCTTTCTTGAGTTATTGATGACGGCCACCCTGACTGGAGTTAGGTGCTATCTCAGTGTGGTCTTAATTGATGACTAGTGAGACTGAGCATTTTTTCATGTATCTGTTGGTTGTTCATATGTCTTCTTTTAGAAAAATGTCTATTCATATATTTTGCCCACTTTGTAATGGGGCTGCTTGTTTTCTTCTTTTCAGCACATTTTAATTCCTTGTAGATCCTAGATGCTAGGCCTTTTTCAGATATACAGTTGGTAAATATTTTTTTCTAGTCTGTGGGCTGTCTCTCTGCTCTCTAAATGGTTTCTTTGGCTTTGCAGAAGCTTGTCAGTTTGATGAGGTCCCACTTGTCTATCTTATCTCTTATGGCATGGACACTTAGGGCTTTGATCAGGAATTGATTGCCAGTTCCAATTTCCATGAGGGTATCTACTGTATTTTCTAAGATTCTTATAGTTTGAGGTTTTACATTTAGGTCTTTGATCCATGTAGAGTTCATTTTTGTGTATGGTGATAGGTAGGGGTCTTGTTTTAATCTTCTGCATGTGGTCAGCCAGTTTTCCCAGTACCATTTACTGAATAGGTTCTCCTCTCCCCAGTGGTTGATGGTGAAGGCTTTGTCAAAGATGAGTTGGTTGAGAAATTGCAGTTTTATTTCTGGAATCTCTATCCTGTTCCATTGGTCTACATGCCTATTCTTGTACCAATACCAGGCTGTTTTGATTATTCTAGCTTTACCTGGTTTTTTGTTTGTTTTTTGTTTTGTTTTGGTTTTTGCCAAGGAATGTTTTGACTATTTGTGGTCATTTATGTTTCCATATGTATTCCTGTATTGCCATTTCCAGGCCTGAAAAGAATGCTGCTGATAATTCAATGGGTATTTCATTAAATCTGTAGGCTGCCTTGGATAGGATGGACATCTTAACATATATCCAGAGGAGCTCAAATCTCTCTATGAAAAATATACCTGCACACACCTGTTTATTGCAGCATTATTTACAATAGCAAAAACATGGAACCAACCGTGTTGCCCATTGAAAGAGGACTGGATAAAAAAATGTGGTACGTATACACGATGGAATATTATGCAGCCATAAAGAAGGACAAAATTATGAACTTTGAAGCAACTTGATCAGACGTAGAGACTATAATACTGAGTAATCTATCACAGAAACAAAGAACCAAGTATCACATATTCTCACTTATAAGTGGACCTTGAACAACTATCATAATACTATAAGAAAAGGATTAGTAGTAGTGGGAAACTGCCAGGGGAGGGGAAGGCACACCTCATCAACAAGGATACATGCATAATGAACATTTATATACCTAACCCTGAATTGTACTCCATATATTTAAAATAAAAAACTAAAAACAAACAAACAAAAGTTTCACTGCGTTTTGTACTTTCCTAAATGATTCTTTCATTTCTAGAAGTTCAGCTTGTTTTTGTTTGCTTGGTGTCTATCTCTTTGGATAATTATTCATTAATGTCAAATAGTTTTTTAGAGTTCTTTAAGTTGGTTTTCAACTTTCTTTTGAAGCTCATTAACCAATTTTATCATCAACGTTTTGAAGTCTTCATCTGGAATTTCAAATATTTCATTTTGGTTAGGGTCCATTGCTGAAGGATAAATGTGGTCTTTTGGAGGTGTTGGAGAACTCTGGTGTTTTTTTTTCATTCTGTCAGAATTATTTTTCTGATTCCTTCTCATGTAGGTAAACTTTTTTTTTTTTTTTTTTTTTTGTGTGCAGGGGGCTGGCATAGGCACTATAAAGTTCCCTTTGTTACCTTGGTGTGGTGATTTTCTTAATTGCCACCTGTGATAATCCTTTGCTGTGTACCTGCACTGGTTCATATTGTCCTGAATGGACAGAATGACTTGGAAAGTGGTGTTATCTGGGATCTGAGATTAGGGCTTCCTTTGAGATGTGGTATAATATCAGATGTGGTGATCTGTTCTGTAGACCTCCTGCTAGGAGGTGGCACTTATGGAAGAGAGTCAGCTGTGATGGTGGCTTTGGGCCTTCTCCTTGGGTAGAATTGTGACAAGGAAGTGCCCAGCCAACCTTGGCAGAAGGCAGGTTCCTGTAACTACCCAAGTTCTCTGCCTGTCCCAAACCCTCAAGAGAAGTGTGGGGAGTAGGAAGGAAAAGAGCCCAAGCACTCTACCTGTACATATTCTTGGCAACCCCAGTGGAGGTTAAGAGGGAGTCCAGGCCATTGGGTCAAGGCTACTATGCAAAGCAGGCACAAATGGGGAGAAGTTGCTATGGCAATGCATCTCACCTAACTTCCCACTTTAGTGGCAGGCAGTTTATGATCTGTATGTCAAGGTGCAGCAGGCTGCCCCAGCCAGGAATTGTCTGCTGTGGTGGAGTTTGCCCTTGGGGTCCATTTTCTCACAGGCTGACTGGAAAGCAGCCACAAGCAAGGGTTGAGTTCCTGGGAAATGGCAACTGGAACTGCTCAGGGCTTTTTCCCCTTGCACCACTTCATGTGGGTTTTGGTAGAACATGGAGTAGGTTTGCAGTTTCTTATGAGGAACTAGAGTCCCACAGGGCTCAGGGGGCCCTCCAAGTCAGTGTCAGTAGCACAGAACTCCTGAATTTCCTTACTTACCTTCCCCACTCAGTTGACTTTTCTCTTTTTTGGACTATGGGGTTATTATGACCTATTTCTGAGTTTTGGGGCATACTGCTGGTCCTGTTACTTTCCGGGTGCTGAGGAGACAATATCTTGGTTTATTCTGTAGGAAAAACTCACTCTAGCTGCCTCGTGTCAGCTATCTTAATCCATTCTTAGTGTTTCTTTTTCATTTTCTTAATAGAATCTTTTATAAAGCAAATTTTTAAATTTTGAGGAAGTCCAAATTATCAATTTTTACTTATGAAGTGCTGCTCATTGTAAGTCTAAGAACTATTTTGACCTAGATTTCAAAGATTTCTTATTTATTTTCCTAATGGTTTTATAGCTGTTTAAATTTCAGTTTTTGATCCATTTAGAGTTATTTTTGTATAGGTGTAAGACTTAGTTTGAGAATTTTGAATATAGATGTATAATTGCTCCAGCACCATTTGTTAAAAAGGCTATCTTTCCTCCATTGAATTGCCTGTTTACCTTTGTTCAAAATCAACTGAACATATTTGAGTGAGTCTATTGTTGAGCTTGCTAGCCTTTTTCATTGATATATGTAAATTTCTGTATCTATGTAATAAGTTTTGAAAAAAGAAATATTTATTTTATTTCATACTTTTCAAAACTATTTTAGCTTCTTTTCTTATCTATAACTACAAAAATTTGTGCTGGGATTTATAAGAATTGTATTACACATGCATAGTACTTTAAGGATAATTAATGTATTTACTATGGTGAGTCTTCTAATCCATGAACATAAAAAATCCCTCTCTTATATAACCCTTGAATTTCTTTCATTTGCATTGGATAATTTTTTTCCTTATAAGTCCTGTATGTTTTATAGATTTATACCCAAGTATTTTAATTTTTTTGAACAATTTTAAATAATACTGTATTTTTAATTGTGAGCCATACTTGTACACTATTTGTACAGTTTTATATAGATACAGGTAATTTGTGTATGCTTTTCTCGCATCACATGACCCTGTTGAAGTCATTTATTGGTTCCAGGAGGGGAAACAATAGTTTTATTGTGTATTATTTTATTTATTTAGTTAGTTTTATTTCATTCTTTCTGAGATTATGCCTTTCCTTTTTCTTTGTTGCTTTATTGCACTGGGTAAAACTACTAGTACAATGTTTAATAAGAGTAGTAATTGCCTTGCTTCCTGTTTTAGAGGAAAGTTTTCAGTCTTCTATCATTAAGTATAATGTTAGCTGTAGGGTTTTTATAGATGCTCTTTAAGTTGAGAAATTTCACTTCGTTTCCTTTTTTGTGAGTTTCTGCCATGAATGGGTTTGAATTTTGTCAAATAGTTTCTGCCTTAATAAATATGAACATGAATTTTTTTTCTTTAGCTTGTTAGCATGATAGATTACATTGGTTGATTTAAAATATTAACCCAGCCATATGTCCCTATAATAAGCCTCACTGGTCATGGTGTGCAGTTCTTTAAACGTAATGCTCAGTGTTCTACTGATGACTTTTGTATATGTATTTATGAGGGGTATTCTTCACTCTTCCATTTTTGTACCTTTTCTGGTTTTGCTACCAGTGTAATATCAACTTCATAAAATGAATCGGAAAATGTTTTCTCTTCTATTTTATAAAATAATCTGTATAGAATTGGTGTTAATTTTTAGATATCTATAGAATTCTCATTGAAATCATCAGGTTTAAAATTTTCTTATGTTGAGGGGGCTAATTTAAAAAAATAATCTGAATATCCTCAATAGCTATTCAGATGATCTGTTATGTATATATTGGGTGAGTTGTGGTAGTTTGTGATTTTCAGGGAAGTGGTTTATTTCACCTAAGTTGTTAAATATATATGTAGAATTGTTCATTGTATTCCCTTATTATGCTCTTGATTTCCCCAGGTTTTATAGTTCCTATTTCATTTCTGATAGTCTTGATAAAGTTTGTCAATTTTATTGACCTTTACAAAGAAACAGTTCTTTGTTTCATTGACTGTATTTTGTTTCCAATTTCACTGATTTCTACTTTTATCATTATTATTTTACACTGTATACTTGCTTTGGGTTTATTTATCTTTATTCTAGATCATTGACATGAAAGCTTAAATAATAGGAGAGTATTTCTCTTTTTTAATATGTGTATTTAATGCTGTACATTTTCCTCTCAGCTCTGATTTATCTATGTACTACAAATTTTATGGTGAGTTTGAATTTATGTTAAATTAAATGTAATATTTAATTTCTTTTGAAACTGACTTTCACTCATGAATTATATAAATGTCTGTTTAGTTTTCAAATGTTTGGAAATTTTCCTTCTCCGTTTCTGTTATTAATTTACAGTTTGTTCCTTTGTGGTTGAAGAACACATCTTTATAATTTCAATTTTTAAAAATTTTTTGAATTTTGTTTTATGGCCCTGGACATCTATTTTAGTATCTATTCTGTGGATACTTTTAATTTTTTTTTTAATTTTAAAGATTTGGGGTACAATTCAGGGTAGGTATACAAATGTTCATTATGCAGGTATCCTTGTTGATGAGGTATGTCCTCTCCACCTCTGGCAGATTCCCACTACAGCCAATCCCGCCACCCCCCAACCCCCCAGCAGTTTCTCACTACTGCCAATCCTTTTATAGGATTTTATAGTATTACAATAGGATTTTATAGCATTATGATATTGTTCAAGGTCCACTTATGAGTGAGAACATGTGATACTCAGTTCTTTGTTTCTGTGATAGATCACTTAGTATTATACACTCTAAGTCCATCCAAGTTGCTGTGAAGTTCATAATTTTGTCCTTCCTTATGGCTGTGTTATAATCTATTGTGTATATTTACAACAATTATTATTTTTTTTTTTAGTTGGAATCTCACTCTGTCGCCCAGACTGGAGTGCAGTGGCACACTCCCAGCCACTGCAGTCTCGACATGCTGGGCTCCAGTGATCCTTCAGCCTCAGCCTTCCAAGTAGCTGGAACTACAAGCATGTGCTACCATGCCCGGCTAATTTTTTTTATTTATTATAGAGAGAGATCTTGCCAAATTGCCCAGGTGGGTTACAACCCACGGGCTCAGGCAATTCACTCACTTCAGCCTCCCAAAGCGTGGAATTACAGGCTGAGGCACCGAGCCAACTCTACAACATTTATTTTAACCAGTCCTTTTTTGATGGGCAGCATGGTTAGTTCCATGTTTTGTCTATTGTGAACAATGCTGCAATAAACATATGCGTGCAGATATATTTTTCATAGAGTGATTTGAGTTCCTAAGGGTATATTCCAGTAGGGGGACTGCAGGGTCATATAGAAGGTCAGTTTTTAGATGTTTTAGGAATCACCAAACTGTTTTCCACAAAGGTTATGCTAGTTTACACTCCCACCAGCATCTTAGAAGTGTTTCCTTTTCCCCACATCCTCTCCAGCATCTGTTGTTTTTTGAGTAATTGATGATGGCCATCCTTACTGGAGTTAGGTGGTATCCCAGTGTGGTTTTAATTTTCATTTCCTTGATAAAGAGTGAGGCTGAGCATTTTTTCATGTATCTGTTGGCTGCTCATATGTCTTCTTTTGAGAATGTCTATTCTCATCTTTTGCCCACTTTGTAATGGCCTTGTTTGTTTTTTTCTTTTCAGCATGTTAGAGTTCTTTGTAGATCCTAGATAATAGGCCTTTGTCAGATATACAGTTGACAAATATCTTTTTCCCAGTCTGTGGGCTGTCTCCCTGCTCTCTTGATAGTTTCTTTGCTTTGCAGAAGGTCATCGGTTTGATGAGGTCCCACTTGTCTATGTTATCTCTTATGGCATGGGCACTTGGGGTTTTGATGAGGAATTGGTTGCCAGTTCCAGTTTCCATAAGGGTGTCCTACTGCATTTTCTAAGGTAAGTTTGAAGTTTTTCATTTAGGTCTTTGGTCCATTTAGAGTTGATTTCTGTGTATGGTGATAGGTAGGGGTCTTGTTTTAATCTTGTGCATGTGGTCAGCTAGTTTTCCCAGCATCATTTACTGAATAGATTCTCGTCTCCCCAGTGGGTTGATGGTGGAGACTTGTCAAAGATGAGTTGGTTGAGAAATTGAGAATTTGCTTCTGGAATCTCTATCCCGTTCCATTGGTCTATATGCCTGTTCTTGTACCAATACCAGGCTTTTTTTTTTTTTTATTGTAGCTTTATAATAAAACTTAAAGTCTGGGAGTGTGATACCTCCTTTTTTTTTTTTTTTTTCCCTGAGGATTGTTTTGGCTATTTGTGGTCATTTATGTTTCCATATGAATTTCTGTATTGTTGTTTCCAGATCTGAGAAGAATGCTGCTGGAAATTTAATGGGTATCGGGTTAAATCTGTAGACTGTCTTGGGTAGGATGGACATCTTAACAATGTTTATTCTTTCAACCCATGAGCATGAAATATTTTTCCATTTGTTTGTGTCATCTTTGATTTCTTTGAGAAGTGTTTTGTAGCTTTCATTGTAAAGGTCTTTCATGTATTTGATTTTTTTTGCGTGTGGCTATTGTAAATGGGATCGTACTTTTTATTTGGGTTTCTGTTTGTTTATTGTTGATATATAGAAATGTGACTGTCTTTTGCACATTTATTTTATACCCTGAGACTTTGCCAAAGTCCTTTATCAGTACAAGGAGGTTTTTGACAGATTCTCTTGGGTTTTGAGATATACAATCATGTCATCTGCAAAGAGGGATAACTTGACTTCCTCTTTTCCTATTTGGATATCCCTGATTTCCTTCTCGTCTGATTGCTCTAGCTAGGACCTCCAAAACTATGTTGAAAAGGAGGAGTGAGGGTGGAAATTCTTGTCTTGTTCTGGTTTTGAGGGGAAATGGTTCCAATTTCTGCCTGTTTAGCAGTTTGCAGGCTGTGGGTTTCTCATAGATGGCTCCTACTATTTTGAGGTATGTTCCTTCTATGCCTAGATGTTTGAGGGCTTTTATCAAGGATTGCTGAATTTTATCAAAAGCTTTTTCCAAGTCTAATGATATAATCATGTGGTTTTTGTTTTTACGTCTGTTGATGTATTTAATTATGTTTATGGTCTTGTGAATGTTGAACTAGCCCTGCATCACAGGGATGAAGTCTACTTGGTCATGGTGGATGATTTTTAAAGTGTTGTTAGATCCAGTTTGCTAGCATCTTGTTGAGAATTTTAGCATCTGTTTTCATCAAGTATACTTAGCCTGTAGTTCTCTTTCTTTGTTGGATCTTACCTGGTGTGGGTATCAGTGTGATATTAGCATCATAAAATGATTTGGGAAGAGTTCCATCTTTCTTAATTGCCTGGAATACTTTCAGTAGGATTGATATCATTGCCTCCTTGTATGTTCTATAGAATTCTGCTTGAAAGCCATCCAATCCAGGGCTTTTTTTTTTAGTTAGTTTTCTTTTCACATAGTCAATTTCCTGGATGTTATTGGTCCATTTTTGGTCTCTATTTCTTCTTGTTTCAACCTGGACAGGTTGTGTGATATCAGAAAGTCCTCCATTGCCTTTAGGTTTTCAAGTTTGTTTCCATGCAAGTGTACATAGTAGTCTCTGATAAACTTTTGTATTTCTTTGGGGTCAGTTGTGACTTGATCTTTTCATTTCTGATTGTATTTATTTGGGCTTTCTCTCTTTTTCTTGGTCTGTCTAGTTAGGAGTCTATCGATCTTGTTTATTATCCTTTCAAATAACCAGCTTTTTGTTTCATTGATTTTATATATTATCTTTATGTCATCTATGTCCTGAATTTGGAGTTTTATTTTGGTCATCTGGGTTCTTCTGAAGTTAGGGTTTTGGTGGTCTTGCTTTTCCAGCTTCCTTAATTGATTTGTTAGGCTGTCCAATTGTGATTTTTCCATTTTCTTCAGGTGTGTTTGTAGAGATATGAATTCTCCTCTTAGTACTGTTTTCATGGCATCCCAGAGATTTTGTTAAGATGTTTCTTCATTTTCATTTGTTTCCAGGTAGCTTTTAATCTCTGTTTTGATTTCCATGTTGACCCAGGAATTGTTTAGCATCATGCTATTTAGTGTCCATGTCTTTGTGGGTTTTGGGGGAACTTTGTTTGGTGTTGATATTTATTTTTATTTCACTGTGTTCTGAGAAGGTGCATGGCAGTATTTCAATCTTATGGAATTTGTTTATGCTTGATTTATGGCCAAGGATGTGGTCAATCTTAAGGTACATTCCATGTGGTGATAAATGGAACATATATTTCATGGTCGTTGGGGGAGTGATCTGTAGGTATTAATGAAGTTCATTTGGTCAAGCATCGCATTGAGGTTCCTGATCTCCTTGTTGATTTTTTTGTCTTGATGATATTTCTAGGGTTGTGAGTGGGGCATTTACATCCCCAGCTATAACAATGTTAGAGTCAATATATTTTTAAAATTTAAATAGAAACTGCTTTATGAAAGTGGGTGCTCCTATGTTGGGTGCATATGTGTTTAGGATGAATGTTTCTTGTTGATGGATTGAACCTTTTATGATTATGTAGTAACCTTCTGTATCCTTTTAAATTTTTGATAGCTTAAAGAGTATTTTGTCTGATATTAAGATTGTGATTTCTGCTTTCTTTTGTGTTCTGTTCACCTGAAATTTTCTTTCCCACCCTCTTACTTTGAATCTGTGAATGTCCTGTCTGGTGAGATGAGTCTCTTGGAGACAATATATTGTTGCCTCATGATATTTTATCCATTTTTCCATTCTATGTCTTTTCAGTGATGTATTTAGTCCATTTACATTCAGGCTAATTATTGAGATGTGACAGTTTATCCCTGTCATGTGGTTTTTATAGGGTTTGCTGTTGTTGCTGCTGTTTTGTTTGTTTATTACCTTTTTTTAATGTTTGGGTTTATTCATGTGTATTTTCAATCTTTTTCCTGCATTCTTAGGAAGGGCATTGTTGTTCTTTTTTTCCTTTCTTCTGTGTTTAATACTTTCTTTAGTATTTCTTGTAGAACTGGTTTGGAGGCAGCATAAGCTCTTAGGGATTGAATGTCTGGGAAGGATTTTAATTCTCCATCACTGATGTAGCTTAGCTTAGCTGGGTAGGTAATTCTTGGTTGCAATTGTTTATGTTTGATAACTTTGAAGATTGGGCTCCAATCTCTTCTAGCCTGAAGAGTTTCTGTAGATAAGTCTGCTGCTATTCTAATTGGCTTTCCCTGGTAGGTAGTCTGACCTTTCTCTTTTGCTGCCTTTAGGATTTTTTCTTTTGTACCTACTCTGTATATGTGAATTACTATATGTCTAGGAGTTGGTCTTCTCATTTGTTTTCTTGCAGGGGTTCTCTGAATCTCTTGTGTTTGAATGGCCACATCACTGATGAGATGAGGGAAGTTTACTTGTATAATTTTATGGAATGTTTTTTCCAGGGTGGTCTCTGTCTCTCTATCTGCCTCAGGGATTCCAACTAATCTTAGGTTTGGCCTCTTGAAATAATTGCTCATCTCTTGAAAGTTTTGTTCTCTTTTTAATCTTCTTTTCTATGTTTTTAACAGTCTGTGTTACTTCCATATTTTGATCCTCAAGCTCTGAGATTCTTTCTTCTGCTTGGTAAATTATGCTTTCCATGCTCATCAGTTTGTTATTTATTGCATTCACTGTATTCTTTATTGCTGTGATCTCAGTTATCAAACCCTTCATTTTTTTTTCTTATCTCTCCTCATTTACAATTATTCTCTCTATTAATATCTTGATGACTGGGCTTGTGGTTTGAGACCAGTCATTCTGGGGGCTCTTCATTGTTTGCTTTCCAAACTCTATATTCTCAGAGGTTGACCTCCCAGGGGTCTGTGTGAGACCCATATTCTTCCTTTGTTTTTTCTTCTCTTGTATAGACTTTCCTTCCCCTTTTTAACTTCTTCTTTAATTCTGTTGTTCAGGGATGGGGGTGTAGCTTTTACTTCTGTTTGCTCAATCTTATATTCTTCCTTATGTAGATCCTCTGACTTTGTTCAATTCTGAAGCTGGACTATGGGTAGCCAGCTGTATTTTTTGCAGTTTTGAGATTTAATTGAGGGGGGAGTTGTGATTCAGAAGCTATCTGCAGATCCCAGTATCTGCTGACAGGCATGTGGGCTCCTTGGAATCCACTTCTCACTGCCTTACAATCTGTCCTTGCAGTGGGAGTATAGATTTGCACCTTGAAAGCAAAATGAGATAAGAAAAAGGAAAAGTAGCCGGGCTCAGTGGCTCAGCCTGTAATCCCGCACCTTGGGTGGCTGAGGTGAGTGGATTGCCTGAGCCCGCAGGTTCAAGACCTGCCTGGGCAACTTGGTGAGACCTCATCTGTACAATAAATCAAAAATTAGCCAGGCGTGGTAGCGCGCGTCTGTAGTTCCAGCTACTTGGAAGGCTGAGGTGGAAGGATCGCTGGAGCCCAGCAGGTTGTGGCTGCAGTAGCCGAGAGCGGCCACTGCACTCCAGTCTGGGTGACAGAGTGAGCCTCCAACTCAAAAAAAAAGGAAAAGGAAAAGAATGGAAAAAGAGGATAAGAGGAAGTGGAGAGAGAGAAGAAGAAGAGGGGAAACAGACCGGTGTACCAACTAACAAATGAAAAGAGATGCAAACATAGAAAAGATTAAAAAATAGAAACATACAATCATACACAGAAACCAACCAAAAAAACCGTATTGTTGTATTCTCCTTCGAACATACCCATACACAAACAGGAAGTCTAAAAAACACAGCATTAAAATAATAGAAACACAGCAAGAACAAAAGCATAATCAAAAACAGGGAAAAAAAGATAAATGAAAAAAAAACAAACAGAAAAGCAAACACAAACTAGCAAAACAAACAGAAAGCAAAACAAAACTTGCTCTTCTGCCATTCCTGTAAACCCAACATCCTTTTGCTCTTGTCTCTAGCCCCTTCCCTTCATTTTCAGTATACCTGATAGGGTTGCTCTCAGCATAGGTCAAATGTCCCATAGATTACTGTGGGGGAAGGGTGGATCAGATCTGGACTCACCAGGCTTGCTGCCACTACTGTCAAGTCTCCCACTCAGGTCTGACATTTCTATGCCTATTCCTGTGTGGGGGGCTTGTATCTATCTCTCCAAGTTTGATGAGGAGATAACTTCTAGGTCCCAGGTTGGAGGCTGGGTGGAGCTGAGTGGGGCAATTCAGGTCTCTGCCTGGTCCCAGGACAGAGAAAATGGCATCAGTCAGTGTCTTCTCACCAGTGATGGGGCTCCTTTCCAAGCTTTCCCCTGCCCTCTCCAGGGATCCTGGCGATTATGCTGCTCTACTGTCACAGGTGATTGTGTGGGCTAGGCTTCAAGTGGTAAAGATCAGCTATATTCTGCTGTCTCTTCTCAGGAGAGCCCTGAGAACAGTAGACAATCCTGCATCTCCAGGGCTCCAATCTCAGGGCAGTGGGGGGATGCAGTCACTCCAGAGGAGAGCCCCAGGTGCATGAAACTGAGTCTCTCCTCAAATGGACTTTCACTCACCTACTGTCACTCACCCACTTATGCAGAGTCTTTATGGATACTCATTTTTGCGGAGACTCCCACAGTCCAACCTGTTCATTGCCATCTTGCCCTAAATTCTCTTTGGATGCATTAAAAAAACATTTATTCTGCTGTTGTAGGGTGGAGTATTCTATAGATGTTGATTAGATTCTGTTCAATGACAATATTGTTGAGTTATTTCATATCCCTGATGATTTTCTGTCCTGTTTTATCAATTGTTGAAAAGCAGTGTTTAAGACTTTAACTCTACTGTAGATTCATCTAGTTTTCATTTCAGTTCTATTAGTTTTTGCTTCACATGTTTTGTAGCTTGTTACATACATTCTTATAATTGCTATGTCTTTGTAACATTTTTGATCAAGAACTGCTAAACACTCAGTGCAGCATGGGCAAATGGACTCATAAATCATCCATCAAGAAATGGGCAAATGTGTTGAAAGAATCTCCAGAAAGAAAAAGAAAAAAATTCACTGAAGCTGAATGCAGCCTCTCACAACAATACTAGCTGATACAATGATTTAGATGGGTTCCTGGAATAGTTACCTCGTGGGAGAAGCCTGTACTACAAGGAGCTCACCCTCCAAATAAAAGATAATTCCATTTTTTGGGAGGTCATCCTCTGCATATGACTTTTTTTCTAATTAAATATCTTCCTGAGGCATTTTTGTTAGAGTAGGTATGCTGACAAATTCTGTTGTTTTCTATCATCTAAGAATGCCTTTATTTCCCCTTCATTGTGAAGGGATATTTTTACTTGTGTTCTAAATTGACAATAGTTTTTTCAGCAATTGAAAATTATTGTGCTTCATTCTTCTGGCCTCCATGCTAATGAGAAATCTGATGGTTTTCAAATCATTTTCCTCATTTTCTTTAAGAAGCTTCATTTTTTGTTTTCTTTTTTTACCCTGTTTGGTATGTTCTTGGCTTCTTGAATCTGTAAGTATACATCTCTTACCAAATTAGGTAAGTTTTTAGTCATTATATCTCTGAATAGTTTCTCAACATTGCCCTTTCTCCTGTCCTTCTGGAATTCTGGTGACACAAATACTGGATATTTTGTTACAGTTTCACATTTCTATGAGTCTTTGTACATTAAAAAATTGAGACATTTTATTTACTTATTTATGGAGTACATGCATCTCAAGTATATTTATAATTGCTCATGACAGTATTTTTTTTTATCATGACTGCTTTAAAATATCTGTAAGATATTTCTAGCAACTCCACCATTGTGATGTTGGCATTTACCTACAGTCTACTTTAATTTAATTTTAATTCTTTCTGATTATTTTTATGGCAAATGATTTTCAATTGAAACCTGGACATTTTTGTATTACGTAATGAAATTGTGGTTATTTAAATCTTCTGTTTTAGCTGGCCTTCTCCGACATTGATCTGACAGGGAAACGTAAGGCATTGCCTCCTTACTCATAAAGGGAGGTAAAGATTCAGGTTACACACTTAACCTTCATTGATGCCCACAGTGAAGGCATTTCTTATTGCTGTGGGACTAGAGAAGAAGTTCAGGCTTTTTACATGGTCTTCATTGATGCTGTGGTGGGGGTGACATCATTACTGCTGGCTGAAGGTGAGAGTTCTGACTCTTCACATTGCCTTCTTTAACATCACCCCAGTGGAAAGAAGAGATGCTTTATTTCTGCTGGATGGAGGTGGAGGTACAGGCTCCGTGCATGGTCTTCACTTCTACCAAGGGATGGTAAGCTTGTTACTAGCTGCCAACAGAGATGAACGTTCCTGATTTCTATATAACCCTTTCTGACACTACCCTTGTAGAGCTATTGATGTACCTTGTTACAGCCTCCTGAGAATAGAAATCTGGCCTTCCACTCAGTCTTTACTGGAATGGGTGAGTGAAGCCATGGGGTTTTATTGTATGTGTGTGGTGCTTGGCTATAATAGTTACTTTCCAAAAGTTTTCTGTCTTGCTAGGTTTCACTTTTTTCTGGTCCCTTAGCTTTTGTGGCAGTGACATTTCTCAGTTTCCAGTTTCATCCTCATCAATTGAAGGTTATATGAAACAGAAAGAAAACCTAAATAATTTATGACTATTTCTCATGTTCCAAAGTCCCTTACCAGTCTTCCTTCTTATGTTTGTTGTATGTATAATACAGAGAGTTTTAAGTTGTAGTTGTACTTAATGGGAGAAATAGGGCAAAGTATGTCTATGCCACTTTCCCAGAAGTGAAAACATCTTACTGTGTTCTTTTTTTTGGAAACTGCTTTGGTTATCTTTGATCCTTTGAATTTTCAAAAAAGCTATAGTGTTAGTGTGTAAGTTTCTAGAAAAATTCCTGATATTTGAATGAGATTGCATTGAATCTATAAATAAATTTGGAGACAATTGCCATCTTAAGAATATTTCAGTTTGTAATCCATGACCACCAATATAGCTGTCTATGTATTTGGGGTTATTTGTTTATTTCATTAATATTTTTCAGTTTGCAGTATACAAGTCTTCAAACATTTTGTTGGATTTATCCTTAAGTATTTTATGCTCTAATCATATTATCCATGGTATAGTTTTTAAATTTTCAACTTTTAACTTTTCATTGCTAGTATACAGAAATATTGTTGATGTTGTATATGACTATTGTATCTTTCAAGTTGCTAAACTCATTTATTATTTCTCATATCTTTCACATAGATTTCTCAAGATTTTTTCATAGTTGATTCTGTGGTTTGTCAATCAAGACAGTTTTTCCTCATTCTTTTCCAATCAGAATACATTGTTATTTGTTTAGTGTGTGTGTGCATAATTGCACTTGTTAGAACTTCCAGTTGTGTGGAATAGAAGTGGCAAAAGTAAACATCCATGCCTTGCACCCAATCTTATAGACAAAGTTTTTGTTGTTGTTGTTGTTCTTGTTGTTGTTATTTTACCAGTTAGTATGATGTTATCTGTAAGAATTTCTTGTATACCCTGTATTTGTTTGAGACTATTCCTTTTTATTTCTAGTGTGCTAATAATTTTTATTAGCAGACTACACTACAATAAATGATAAGGTTCTTCAGGCTCAAGAAAAATTATATTAGTTAAAAATGTAGATCCATAGAGAAAATTGAAGAGTTCAGAAAATGGAAATATTTAGGTAACTGCATAAGGTATCTGGTTTTCTTTTTTATCTTTCTGAATTGCTTGAGACCCAATTGCTTTTTATAGAAAAAATATCATAGTACTATGTATAAATATATAATATGAAAGTATATGACAACAATAACACAAAACATGAGAGGAAAGAAATAGCAAGAATATTATTGTAGGACTTCTGGCAAGATGGCAACGGGGCAACCTGGTCTATGAAACCCTCTGCAAAGGAGAACGCAGTGGGTCTCTGGCTCTCTCCCCAGTGGCTGCGGATCCCAACGTGGGCAGCCTGCTGTTCACACGGAGCTCGGCTGTCACCACCTCTGGGGTAGTGCAGTGGTCTGGACAGCCACTGCAGCTACAGACACAGCAGCCACCAGCGCTACGCAACCTCCATGGCAACCATAGAGCATTGTGTCACCCGTGCCTGAGGCAATCCACGACTTCAGTCCTTGAAACCCCTGCAGGCAAGATCTGCTGGGATTGCTGCCACATCTGCTGCCACCATGATGGACCTGGGTCTCCTCCTGTGTACCCTGAGGCAGGCTCCCATCTCTGGCCTCTGCCCCAACTCCTGTCCGGCTCCACCCCTTTGGGGCGATCAGCTGAGATAGCACCACCTGCTGGCAATATAAGGTAACAACACCGAAATGGGAGAAACAAGCCTGAAAAACAGACACAGGCCAGATTTGAATGGTGAACTGAGGGTGATCTGAACTGTCCTTCACAGCAGGCCAGGGGTAACTGACCCTAACTGCGAACTAATTTACCAGCTTGAAAAGACAGCTAGAAATCAGAGCTGAAAGGACATTGGACTTAAATGAAAAGTCTCAGAGTGTGCTCGATTGGTTCTGTTAGTTTAATGACTTAATTCTATCCCTACTGTTTTGTTCTTTTTTTCCTTTTCTTTTTTTCTTTTCCTCTTCCTTTTCTTCTCTTTTCTCCTTTCTGTAAACCATATCTTTGTATAGAGGAACAGCACACCAATAAGGTGGTTGGTTAACCTGTATATTAGCATCATTGTATGTTTTTTTTTTTGGTATGGGAGTTGGTTAGTCTGTAGCCATGGTCTATTGTTTTTAACTGTTTCAGTTTAAGTCTCTCTCTCCATTTGTTGAAACTCGTCTGTTTCCCCCCTTACTCCTTTCTCTCTCCACCCTCCTCTTCCCCCCACTGTCTGCTCCATTCTCTTCCCTCTGCTAACCACATTTTATTTCAGGGAGCAAACCTACAGCCCCACTGCACAGACAAATTCCAAGGCAGTGGGAAGTGGGTTTCAGATTATCCATACACCTGTCGGCAAATACCAGGATCTGCAGATAGAATTTGAATCACAGCTCCTCCCTTAAGTAAATCTCAAAACTGCAAAAAGGACCACCCCAACCTACAGTGCAACTCCAGAATTGAACAAAGTTAGAGGGTATAAATAAAGAATAGGAGATTGAACAAACAGAAGTAAAAGCAATCCCTCTACCCCTGAATATTAGAATTAAAGAAGACGGTGACATGGAGGGAAGTAAAAAGTAGGGAGGGGGAAAAAAACGCACAAATGAAGAAAAACCAAAAGAAGAATATAGGTCTCACACAGACCCCTGGGAGATCAGACACTGAGAAACAGATTCCGGAACACAAACAATGAAGAACCCCCAGAATGACTGGTCACATGCAACAAACTCAGACATCAAGACATTAATAGAGAGAATTTAAAAAATTGAGGAGAGACAAGAGGAAAATAGGAAGGAGCTGATGTCAGAAATAACAGCAGTAAAGAATACTGTGATGGAAATAAATAACAAACTAATAAGCATGAAAAGCACAATTAGCCAAGCAGAAGATAGAATCTCAGAGCTTGAAGACCAAAACATAGAGCTAACCCAAATTCTCAGAAGCATAGAAAAGAAGCTCAAAAAGACAGAACAAAACCTTCAAGAGATGAATGATCACTTCAAGAGACCAAACCTAAGAGAAATTGGCCTTCCTGAGGCAGAGAGAGAAACAGAGCCCACACTGAAACAAACATTTCATGAAATCATTCAAGAAAACTTCCCTCATTTCATCAAGGATGAAAAAATTAAAACACAAGAGATGCAAAAGATTAAAAACATACATTATCCAACTCTAAAACCAAAAGAAAGACAACACACAAACAGGAAGAACAACAACTCTGTAAGAACATTATGATAGGGATCAACTCTCACATTTCAATAATTAGTTTGAATGTGAACAGACTAAATGCACCACTGAAAAGACATAGAATGGCAAAATGGATAAAATATCACCAGGTAACAATCTATTGCCTTGAAGAGACTCACCTCACTAGAAGGGACACTCACAGACTCAAAGTAAGAAAATGGGAAACAAATTTTCAGGCAAATGGAACACAAAAGAAACGTGAAGTTGCAATCTTAATCTCAGACAAAATACCCTTTAAGCTATCAAAAATTAAAAAAGATACAGAAGGCCACTACATAATGATAAAAGGTTCAATCCATCAACAAGAAATATCCATCCTAAACATATATGCACCAAACATAGGAGCACCAACTTTCATAAAGCAGCTCCTAGGTAAACTAAAAAAAGATATTGATTCCAATACCATCATAGCTGGGGACTTTAATACCCCACTCACAACCCTAGATAGATCATCAGGACAAAAAATCAGCAATGAGATCCGAAACCTCAATGTGACTCTTGATCAAATGGACTTAATTGATACCTACAGAACCCTCCATCCAAAGACCACAGAATACACATTCTACTCATCACCGCACGGAACGTACTCTAAGATCGACCACATACTTGGCCATAAATCAAGCATAAGCAAATTTAAAAGGACTGAAATTTTACCATGCACCTTCTTGGACCACAGTGGAATAAAAATAATCATTAATACCAACAAGGTCCCCCCAAAACCCACAAAGACATGGACACTAAACAGCATGATGCTAAACAACTCCTGGGTTGTTGATGAAATCAAAACAGAGATTAAAAGATACCTGGAAACAAATGAAAAGGAAGAAACATCTTACCAAAATCTCTGGGACACCATGAAAGCTGTAAAGAGGAGAATTTATATCCCTACAAATGCACATGAAGAAAATGCAAGAATCACAAATTAACAGCCTAAGAAGTCACCTAAGAAAGCTGGAAAAGCAAGACCACAAAAACCCTAATTTCAGCAGAAGAATTCAGATTACCAAAATAAAAGCCCAAATCCAGGACATAGAAGACAAAAAGATAATACAAAAAATCAATGAAACAAAAAGCTTGTTCTTTGAAAGGATAAACGAGATTGATGGTCCCCTAGCAAGACTGACCAAGAAAAAGAGAGGAAAAGCCCAAATAAACACAATCAGAAACACAAAAGATGAAGTCACATCTGATCCTGAAGAGAAATACAAAAGATCATTAGAGACTACTATGTACACTTGTGTGGAAACAAACTTGAAAACCTTTCAGAAATGGAGGACTTTCTGTCATTACACAACCTGCCTAGGTTGAAACAAGAAATTGAGACCTTAAATAGACCAATAACAATCCAGGAAATTGACTACATAATAAGAAATCTACCTACAAAAAAAAGCCCTGGACCAGATGGCTTTCCAGGAGAATTCTACAAGACATTTAAGGAGGAGCTGATTCCAATCCTACTGAAGGTATTCCAGACGATTGAGAAAGATGGAACTCTCCCCAAATCATTTTACAAAGCTAACATCACATTGATACCCAAGCCAGGCAAAGACTCAACAAAGAAAGAGAACTACGGGCCAATATCTTTGATGAACATAGATGCTAAAATTCTCAACAAGATCCTAGCAAACCGGATTCAACAACACATCTTAAAAATCATCCATCATGACCAAGTGGGCTTCGTCACTGGGATGTAAGTCTGATTCAACATTCATAAAACCATAAATGTAATTAAATACATCAACAAATGTCAAAACAAAAATCACATGATTATATCATTAGATACAGAAAAATCTTTTGATCAAATCCAGCACCCGTCTTGATAAAAACCCTTGAACAGCCTGGCATACGGGGAACATATCTCAAAATAGTAAAAACCATCTACGAGAAACCCATAAGCAGCATACTCCTAAATGGACAAAAATTGGAACCATTTCCCCTGAAAACTGGAACAAGACAAGGATGCCCACTCTCACCCCTCCTGTTCAATATAATATTGGAAGTCCTGGCTAGAGCAATCAGAGAAGAGAAGGCAATCAGGGTATTCAAATAGGAAAAGAGGAAGTCAAGCTATCTCTTTTTGCAGATGATATAATTGTGTACCTTGGAAACCCAAGAGAATCTGTCAAAAACCTCCTTACACTGATAAAGGCCTTTGGCAAAGTCTCGGGATATAAAATAAATGTGCAAAAGACAATCGCATTTCTTTACACCAATATAAACAAACAGAAACCCAAATAAAAAGCACAATTCCATTCACAATAGCCATACAAAAAAATGAAATACCTTGGCATCTTCCTAACCAGAAACGTGAAAGACATTTACAATGAAAACTACAAAACATCAAAGATGACACAAACAAGTGGAAAAATATCCCATGTTCATGGATTGGAAGAATCAACACTGTGAAGATGTCCATCTTACCTAAGGCAATCTACACATTTAATGCAATACCCATCAAACTACCAGCAACATTCTTCTCAGACCTAGAAAAAAGACACAGGAATTCATATGGAAACACAAATGACCAAGAATAGCCAGAACTATCCTCAGCAAAAAAAAAAACAAAGCAGGTGGTACCACATTACCAGACTTCAAACTTTACTATAAAGCTACAATCATCAAAACAGCTTGGTATTGGTACAGGAACATCCATATAGACCAATGGAATAGAATTGAGATTCCAGAAGCAAAACCTCAATTTCTCAACCAACTCATCTTTGACAAAGCCTGCAACACCTACCACTGGGGAGAGGAGAACCTATTCAGTAAATGGTGCTGGGAAAACTGGCTAACCACATGCAGAAGATTGAAACAGGACCCCTATCTATCCCCATACACA